>NC_044497.1:7470000-7547500 GCF_902362185.1 Chanos chanos | reverse complement strand
CCGCACGGAGTCTGAGTCTGTCCTGCCTTTTGTCGACAAAATATTTTCCGCTTAATCGTACCATTCTTAAACTAGACACAAAACTTATCACGGTCAACGCACCTACGGCTCACTGACAACCTCCATCGATCTGCCAGAACTCAAACACTGAAATTAAAACAAAAGAAACAACACAAAAAGGGAAGCGGGTATGAAATAAACGAGGCGGAAGGACTCGCGATCCTTTTTTTCAAAGCCGAAGTTTATTGTCAGCGAGAGAGGTCTGGACCAGGTGAGATATTGAGCTCGCTGGTGGTTGTGTTTTAACACAAGGTGTTGTCAAGGAGCTTTTCCCTCCCAGAGTGGGGAGAAATGTCTTCTAGATTGAGATCATCTCAGGTGATAAGAATCCCTTGTGCGGGCTGGATTATCCTGCTCTGGCCATGACAGGATTTAACATCTCCCTTTTTGAACTGTCGCGCTATAGATCTGGAGATTCCAGATGGAAAAAAACTCTTAAATGTGTGTCAGAAACCTGAGTCTTTCTGGGTCACAACTCACCTATGTTGCAGTGGCTTCAATATTTCCTAATCTCTTTCCGATAGTATTGTATGAGTGTGAATCGGCTATAGTTAATATGTTGTATAAATGTGAAATGAAAATACGTGAATGCAGACTGTATAACTGAATGAAGCCTGGGTAGAAAATGAAATATCTTGTGTGGAGTGCATCTTGAAAGGAAATATTTTCATGTTCCTTAAACTGAAGGTATGATGTATACACATTCACATGTACACACACACAAGCACACACACGCATACACACATGTATACACACACACACACACACACACACACACACACACAAGGCACTCATGTTCACGTTGTTGCTCGTCAACAGTTAACCACACAGAAGGTTAAGTTCAGTCAAATGGAGCCATGCAAAGCTTTTCAAACACACTTGTAAAGAGCAAGTGAGTAGAACAGCAGGGCCAGCAGAGCCGTACGCTTGTCCCGCGCTCACGTAATGCACACTGTCACCTGTGACAAAGCAACTGCAGACAGTCACATCGTAGGCTGTAATCTCATTCTTCCCAGCACTTCCCACGGTCGGCCAAACAAACGCTTCAACACCAATTTCTCTCTCTCTCTTTTTCCATTTTACCTCTCGCGCTCATACTACTTGGGCTGCAGTGTTTTTGCTGGCCAAGTTCTGCAGTGACACAAGAAAACTCTTCCTTTCTCAGTCACCAAGGGTCCGACAAGCGCCCGTGTTTTTCCCGTGTGTCGCGGAGACACATTCATTGACCTTGTCTCGGTGACCTGTGTCCACGTGGTTACGAAGTCAACAAACGGATGACACATTATGCAGGCTCAATTCATTAGTGGCCTTCTCACCGTTTATTTTGGCACTTCCCGAATAAATGAATACTGAAACGCCTTTGACAGAGGAATAATGCTGAAGGTTTTTTTTTTTTTTCTCTTCTCTTTCTTTTCTTTTCCTTTTGGTGAAAAACACTCTCACAAAGCCAGACTGACACAAAGCAGAGTCCTTTAAGTATAAACAAACTAAACAAACAACCCCCGTGAGTATTTATGGTTATTATTATTATATTTTTTTTAAACTCTAAATTAAAATACTTTAAACGACTCTTTAAAAGATGTAAAAACAAAATCTTTGTGGTTCTTCATATTTATTTATTTATTCATTTATGTATTTATTTTAAAAACTTGATTTCATTAAAGAGAAGTCGCATTACAAAAAGATAGCGGTGGCCATTAAGATATGTCGCAGAGACTGTGGCGAGGCCCAAGGTTTTTCTTTTTGTCTTTTTCTTTTTTTCATTTGTCTCCAGAACGTCTTTGCCAATGATGAGGACGGGGTGAGTGATTATTAGAAGAGGGGAGAGTTGACATCTTGGCGAGGACTCGGAGGATTCTGCCCTAGCCCCAAGCAGCTGCCAGAGTCGTTACCAGCTTTATGTGATCATCTCGTTGTCAGGTTAACCTTCATAGGCCCAATCTGTGTTGTTCAGGAGGCGCCAATTACTGGAAACTTCCGCTTGAATGCTCATTTTTAACAGGCAGAGGTAGTAAAGGTAAAAAAGAAAGAAAGAAAGAAAAGGAAATACACTTTCTTGGCTAGCATATCTTTATTTATGAATGGCAGCTCAAAACAGGGAATAAAGTTAGCTTTAGTGTTAGCTACCAAATGGTGTGACTGTTGGCTTTGGGTTTAATATGCAAACAGAGTCGGAGAGAGCCACAGAAAAGAGAACGAATCGTGCCGTTCAACAGCACGACACTGGCTTCAGCTAAATCCATCATGGTTTGCTAATACTTGTCTGAGAGATTAAAATTTTACTGACTCTCACATAAAGACGGTTATTGAATTTATAATGAAAGGCTAGAACTGGTCATTACTCTTTAAAGTCTGATTAGTTAACTTTGAGAGAAAACCCTATCCAAACTCATGACTGAGTCAAGCAACTCAGTCCAACTTAACTTGTGCTACGTTTATGCAAACTCAAAGTTTACCACTAGATTTTACAGGTGCAGGCAGACTCCGTTATTCGTGTACTTATTTGGATATCAGATTTGAAACTTTTAATACTTCAACAGTTTAGAAACCACATGTAAAATGCTTACGCTCGAATTCTTATCCTCGTGTGCTAACTAGCTTGAAACAGCACAACCGGTAGTAAGTCACATGACATAAGGGCTTGCTGTGTAAAGTGGGATAACTTACAATGAATGATTTATGGTGATGTATTTACACACGTCGACATAAGTCCACACACGCACACGTTTTAGAGATGACTGCCTTTGCAGGTAACTCATTATTCTCGCAACATTTCAAGGACGTAAAGCGCGTGTGCTAATTCATCAGCTCGCCGTGACTTTGACGCATGCATACGCGAGATAAAAATCAACCCACGGAGATGATTATTGGCCTTCCACCGCAGGCGTTTTACGACTCAAGTCTTTTTTTCTTTTCTTTTTTTTTTTTTTTTTTTTTTTTTTTTTTTTGCTGGGCCATTTTGCCTCGCTAGTCCCCGTACGTGTCACTCCTCTGTCGCTACCACGCTCTCATCTGGCCAATTAGAGCTCTGTTTGCCCGCTCATCAGGCAATCAGCTTATTACCTCATCATCATACTCACTTGTTCGCTGTCTCATTCATTCACTTGCGAATACACTATTTGGTTTGATCTCTGTCAGTTGTGATTTCTTGGACTGCTCTAGCGCACTGAGCCATATGGGTCCTGGTTCCATGCTCGTTTTCACGTTTAGAACTTTAGGCCATTCATCCTCGTAGAATTCGGATTATGGTTTTGACTTAAAAATTGCTCGTCCTAGGCACGAAGCATTTCTGAGTGTTTGGCAGAGCCATAGAGATGCTTTGTTAGAGATGCTGGTAATAATGCACAGCTTGTTCTCTGTAGAGGTGCTTGCAATGCGACGTCTAAACCAGTTATCTAAATGTTAAATATGTTTCAGTATCAAGGCGCATCATGTGATGGAAAAAAGCTACCTGTTATATTTTACATTGTGAATGCTTGCTAAGTAACACTTCGGAGAGAAAGGCGCTAACTCGAAGCTTAGAGAACTTTCATTCCACACTGCAGAGAAGAGCTGTGAACTTTTGTGCACTTTGTTTTCTCTGGAGTGTAGAACAAATGAAAATGGATACAGGCATACCTGGTACACTCCGAGACATAATTCTGCTGATGAACGGTGGATAAAAATTCTGTCAGAACTCTCTCTCTCCCTTTCCCTCTCTCTCTCTTGCCTGCGCATACACACACACACTCATGCTCACTTGCACACGCACACACTTATCTCAACCAAGGTTGGACATTGCGTTCAGAAGTTTTCACATGTTCTTAAGGTTTCTGACATCGAATTTCAAAAAGCGTCAAGTGGATTTTTTTTCCCCTGAGGTTTTTTATTACTTTTTTTTTTTTTTTTTTTAATGACCCTGTGATGCATTCTGATGTGTAAAAAGGCGCGTTCATGTATATGTTTTACTCTAAGTCAAAAGGGAAAAACTGTAGGTCCAGTAAGTCTCAGAGGAATGTACTATATCATGGTCATCTTTAGAAAGCATGCCATATCTTCACACTGGGCTTGTCTCTATGGTCATATTACAATATTCGCCGTATTAAATATTTAAATTCAGAGTAATACACGAGTGAGACTTCTTATGCAGTGGTGTCACTCCCTCGGGGGCTGTTTAAGAAATGCCGCAAATCGATAAAGTGGCCGACAGGGACCGGTTTTGCTGGAAATGAAGATTGTGCAGCAGAGACAGAACTATTATCTCTGAATGAAACACCAGACAGACTGTACAAAAGTCATTTTTCTTCTTTTTCTTTTTCTTCTTCTTCTTCTTCTTTTTCTTCTTTTTTTTTCCAAATAAAAAGTCTGGTCTCCCTTTTTTTTCCCCCCTCAAAAAACTGATTGTCGTTTTACCCTGATTTGACGTTTGCGCCGCATTACCATCCGTTCGAATGCTTGTTTCTTTAAACAGTAAAACTGTTTGACTTTGAGTTTTATTTGTTGCGTTGATACAGCACAATGCGTTGGCCGTTCTGACATTTTGATTCTTCTTAAGCACTCAATTTGTTTACTCTAATTGGTGCAAATATGCTCAAGATGGCCAGCTGGATAGATGTTTATACAGAGAGACAAAGTAAACGTCTGGGGCCCGGGATACGAGAGAAAGTACAGCGTTAGGATGAGCGTTCAGTATCACTTAGCGTCCATAACCCCTCAAACAGGCTCCTGTGACATATCCTGTTCCTCTCCTTCACTGGGGGGGTCACACAGAGAGCTTTAAGTGACAAAGAGCCCCGTCATATGATCCTATGCCCTCAGCTTGTCAGTTAACATTAAACTCCTTGCTATTATTAACTTGCGCTGGGGTAGAAATAGAAGAAAGAAGCCATGTGTTTGTCTCAGTCTGTGAGGGTAACTCCCTGACAACAGGGACGGCTAGAGTGCAAATACACAACACAACGCGACTAAGCTTTTGAGGTTTCCTCTCCCTTTTTTCCATAAATATGATTATTCTGTCAACATTTTTTTTTTTTTTTTAACAGAGCTCTTTTGAGTGAAAATGAATCTGCATTCTAACGGTCCAATGACAGCGTGAGTTACACCGAATGAAAGAGAATGAAGGAAAAGCCCGGAAGAATAATGACAACAAAGACAGAAACCAAGGAGGAGAGAGGAGAAGGGGGAAAAAAGGGATGCGAATGATTAAATAAATATAAAATAGAGAAGAAAACTGGAGTAACACCAGGGGTATAAAGGCAGTGCCCAAAGCAGAGAGAGAGAGAGGGGGGAGGGTGTGTGTGTGTGTGTGGGGGGGGGGGGTGGTTACACAGTACAGAAAGCTGACCTACAGAAAGCCTGCTAGACTGTGTTGAATTTGTTGAAGCTAAAAAGCAGCAGGAGGTTCCTGTGCTAGACTGTCAATACGTTTGATGAAAGTACTGGTTGCTTCAGCGGTCAAGACAAAGAGCACATATTTCTAGACATTTTTCTTAAAAAAAAAAAAAAAAAGCTTTCTCCCCAGGGTAGATCCAGCCTATTTAAATAACTTTTTAATGAATTCTCAAAGCTGCTCCGTGCCTACTCAAGTGATTTTTTTTTTTTGTAAGGTTTCCTTTTGGTCCATAATAGCGATCTAATTGAGTTGAATAATTGGACATTACTCAATGAACTGCAATATTTGAAGCAAGACGGACGAGGGAATGTGCTTCTCACGTTTCCATTTCAAACAGTTTTATAGCCCTGAACTGCCAAACAGGTCCGTGGAAAAACAAAACCCAAGTAAAAAAAGCATACAAAGACAGTGAGACATGAAAAAGAAATTTGAGAAACACATTCACACATTTCAACACAACATGCTTAAGCAACAACACAGCACTTTGTTACAAATAAAATATTTCAATAAATGATGCATTTATTGCATGATGCATGAGAGAGAGAGTTAGAGAAACAAAAAATGGTAGAGCACCAACAACTAGCCGCAGTGATCGAAACCTTGAAGTGAAACCTGAAGGGTAATAGTTTAGGGGGAAATGCTGAGACGTTGTTGGCCATTTTGCAAAGATAGGAAAATGAATAAAGTTTCATGGTTCTTTCGTTGTGGAGACTAGAAACTAACCAAAGAGATAATCATAACAAACCTTTTAAACAAATGCCCTTTCATTCTCATATACTGCCCTCTAGCTGCAGGGGCATTTTCCAGAGTGACTTTCGCGAAAATAATGCATTGTTTGTTTGAAATGTACTGTTAACGCTGCTGCGATTTTTTTTTTCTTTTATATATTTTCCAATTGTGTTTACTCAGTTTGTTTACCTGTCTTTGTTTTGAGGGTGAAACCAGCAGGGCAGCTAAAACACTGTTGTTTTTGCTCTGTATCTTAATTCACTCGTTTGAATTTGGGTTTTGTTATAGGCTTGTTTGTTTTGGAGTTCTGGGACACTGCAAATTAGTCTATTTACATTGGCTCGTAGAGATTATAAGAAATTGGTTCCCTTTTTTTTCCCTCTAAAACTTGTTGTTGCCATATATGGACAAAGGTAAACTTAGATGGATTCCTTTATTGTCATTGCACAGAGTGCAACGAAATTGAGTAGCAATCCTGACGGTGCATTCACACATAACAAACAGCAATTAAAAACAGAAAAGAGTTCAAACCAAACTAATTTAAAATGCTAAATATATAAATAAAATATAAAACGTGTAAAACTGCTGCAACTTATAAAACATCAAGATATAAAACAATACTATACAAAAAAAGAAAAATTTTTAGCAGCTGAGATATTGCACTTCAGAATAATGCATATTTGCTGAATTGCAGTGGCCCTATGTATGAGAACTGCAGTCAGGAATATATACATACAAAGGTGCATGTGGAATGCAAACCTCCGTGCAGTGTTCTATACGTGTAACTGTAAGTATTGTGCCACTGATAGTCACAAAGGTCCCAAACAGTCGCTTTCAGTGTTTGGCAGTGTTCAGTTCTCATAGCAGCAGTTCTCAAGTCTGTTTGTCCATGATATGATGGACCCGAAGTGTCTACCGGAGGGCAGCAGGTCAAACAGATGGTGTCCAGGGTGGGATGGGTCTTTTGGTATGTTGGCTGCTCTACTGAGGTAGCGAGAGCTGAATAAGTCCTCCAAAGAGGGCAGTGAGCAGCCGATGATCTTCTGGGCGATGTCGATGACCCTCTGAAGGGCTCTCCGGTCCACTGCTGAGCAGCTGGCATACCACGCAGAGACACGGTACGTCAGCGCACTATCGATGGAGCAGCAGTAGTAGGACGCCAGCAGTTTCTCCTGCAGGTTGTTTCTCCTGAGGATCCTCAGGAAGTGAATCGTTGCTGTGCCTTCTTGACTACTGTGGTTGTGTTGGTAGTCCAGGAGAGATCTTCAGCTATGTGCGTACCCAGGAACCTGAAAACAGGGACCCTTTCCACACAATCCCCGTTAATGAATAGTGGAATCGGGGTTTGCGCTCTCTTCTGGAAGTTCTTTTGGTTTTGAGGAGTTCAGGACCTTACTGTTCTCTGAACACCACGCTGTCAGTCTTGGGACTTTATCCCCGTAGGCTGTCTCGTCTCCTCCTGATAAGTCCAACCACAGTTGTGTCGTCCATGACCTTGATGATGGCGTTGGTGGGACGGTTGGGGGTGCAGTCATGAGTGTAGAGGAGGGGGCTCAACACACAGCCCTGTGGGGCACTGGCGCTGTAAGGGTGGAGGAGAGTGTGAGGGTGGAGAAGGGGCCTAGTCTATCAGTCTTCAGGGCCAGCAGCTTTCCTCTGGTTCATCGCTCTGAGCACACACCTCACATCATGCTCCTGCACAGTGAGGATGAGGCTGTAGGAGGCTGGTGGAGGTGTCGTGTCTGTCTCCACTGCTTTCACCTCAAAGTGAGCAAAGAAACAATTAAGTTCCTCTGCCAGCGAGTCGTCACCATCAATAGTCGTGCCGTTGCTGGTCTTGTAGTTGGTGATGTACTCGGTGCCCTGCCACACCTGCCGTGGGTCGTTGTTGGTGAGATGGTCCTCAATCTTCCTCTTGCGGGCCGCTTTAGCCTCTCTGATGCTTCTTTTCAGGCTGGCTCTTGCAGCACTGTATAGGGCTCTGTCGCCGGACCTGAAGGAGGCGTTACGGTCCTTGAGGAGTGTTTTGACCTCCTTTGTCATCCAGGGCTTCTGTTTGGGGTACACCCGGATGCGTTTGTCGACGGTGGCATTATCAACACAGTTCTGTATGTAGTAGAGCACAGTTGATGTGTACTCCTACAAGTCCTGAACCTCAAATGTCCCAATTAGTCCTTTCAAAGCAGTCCTGCTGCCTAGTACTCCAAATCAACAGTGTCTGTCTATGATTTAGGTAGTAGTGCACCGGCTGTTATGTACGAAAATGCATAAGCCCACCTCCCTTGCTCTTACAGGAGTCTTTCTTTCTGTCATAGCGAAATGCTTGTGGCCTGATAGCTCAGTGGCTACGTCAGGGATGAGTGAGTGAAGCCACGTCTCTATTATTAACAGAATACAAAGTTAGGCTGAACACATATAAGGAAACTAGGCATTTGTGTGGAGAACACCCTTGTGAATTCCCATAGAGACTTTAAATAGTCACTGTAATGTGAGAACATTAGGCATGCATGCATTTCCCACCGTCTTTGTAGAAATATTGGAATACTTTGATATCGTCATATCAATGTACTGTAGAAAATTGATGACTTTGATTGACTTGCCATTCAAAAGACTCACAAGATGCAATGGATTGTGTCTGCATGTCATGTGCTACAGACATAAATCCATTTGATTCAATAGTCGTGTTTGGCGTGTTACATTTTAATGGACGTGTACCCGTAGACTTCTCCTGTTAATGCTAATTGTTCCCCAGTGAATTTATTAACGCTTTGGGTTGTGAAATGCTCTCCTAGTCGCCTGGGTTTTCTGATTTATCTCTAACGTTGCAGTGTTCTGATCAGGCAGAAACATGGTTACTCAAACCTGAGCATCAGCGGGGGAAAAAAAAATGAAAAAAGAAAAACATGTTTTTGTTTTGTTTTTGTTTTCTGTTTTTTCTGGGGGGCAAAAAAATGCTAAGGACAACAAACACTGATCACCTGCCAGTTCATCATTTATGAAGTTGGTGTGCTTTTTTTTTTTCTCTCGCATATGGTTGCCACAGATTATCATGTATTTGCCAACAGGAAAAATGATTAGCATATTGTTAGTTGTTGTGAAATGGGAGCCAACTGCAAAAATCTGTATCACAGAGTTTTTTTACTCTACACTGCTCTAATGAATGGCGAATATTGTTAAAGAAAAACACACTAGTTAGCACATTACAGATGAGTATATTTTTAGGGCATTCTTCATTAACTGGACTTTTGTGAAGTTTGAAGATGATTTGTGAAGAAGTATCATACATGTACAGTTTTTAGGCACCCCTGCTATTCCTCATAACAAGTGCTACCTGATTACGGATAGTTATGTTTGGCTGTTTTTGTTCTGCTCTATTGCTTTTAAATTGGCTCATAGGTTCTCGTAGGGTTTTATGCCACATTAACCATTAATGTTGGGCTTTGGGCTCAATTTGCCTTCTTTCTTTCTTTCTTTCTTTCTTTCTTTCTTTCTTTCTTTCATTTCTTTCTTTCTTTTGCCAGGGGAACTTGATACATCCTCTAACATGAATGCAGTTTGTCGCGTTACATATGTTTCTAAATTACTAAATCGTAAGGACATGGAGAGCAATTCAGGATATGGTTGGACGCTGTAGTAGTAATCCACTAGATTTAAAAACAAACAAACGAACAAACTCTGCAAACTAAATAAATAAGAATGCTTGGTATTACACGTTCTTCAGAGAAATATTTATATGGGCATATTTAAAATATGTATTTGTCGGGTTCGTTATGAGATCAAAATGCTTGGGTGTATTATCTGCGTATTTCCAAAAATCCATTCATTATTCATTAGAGTTCAGACTACACAGAGTACAAGGCTGATTGTGTAGAAGAACCAATCGCACCAAATTCATTCACAGGAACCAGATTATGGCCCTGTCAGTGTCAGTGTGAACAGGGAGGGTGATGCAAAAAAAAAACCCATTAATCGTTCAGGACGTCATAGCTTTACTGCCAAATTATAATTGCCTCACATGTTTGAGCTTTGCATTGATGAATGTTCAATGACTTAGCTCCTCAAATATGTCCACCCAGCATAGTCTTAGGAATATACAACAAATATATGACACGTTTGATAAAGACGATGGCACCAGGAAACGAATCACGTTTGTCAGTCAATCAAAGTATGTCAAATAAGATCAAGGCGTCGTTTTGACTCCAAGCAGATTCGCCGAGGATATTTTTCCTTTACTCCGTTTTTGCCTGCTCCGCTATGCATAAGTGGTGGTTTGATCCCTCTCAAAGGCTGTTACGTATAGTGGTACTGAAATGTACTTGCAGTGGATCAAAGCAACTTCTATAAGTCTATTAGTATGTCTGAAGCATATTGCCTGAAGTCAGCCCATTCACTTGGGTTTAAGTTTTAACATACAGTAGGAGAACTTGCTAATCTCCTGATGTAAGGTTGGTTAAAGGACTTCAAAAGCCATCCAAAAGGCTGACAAGAAGCTACGGTGACATGTTTATATTACGACAAGGCCTTGGCTGTGTTGAGCTGTCGCAAGTTTGAATGAAACTTTCTATGATTCAATGTAATTAATTTGTCTTTCCTTTATTGCTTCAGTCTTTTATGCTCGCAGAAAAAAAAAAAACCAACAACTAGTAGACGTGTCATGTTTGAACACCCCCTACTGTGCGACATCACTGGATAATAATTAATCCCCTTCCTTTTCTTTTTGTAGTAAATGATGTGCTGATAATGATGGAGTGAAATTCGTGTGAATTCCATTAAAGATCTGCCTTTGATCGTGTTGTCTGGAGATGGCTGGTGTTGTTGCTCCCTGGGGAAACACCCCCCCCCCCTTTTTTTTTTTCCCTACATCCGAAAGTTTTTCTTTTTGGCTTTGGCTTTGTGTACACTTACAGCTAACACATCTTTGGTATTATTACATCATCTATCAAAAGCACAGATAGGTGTGTAATCAGTGTAGATCAGTTCCCTAACTCATGTGTCTGTCGGTGCATTGTTTGTTTCCGGTTTTTTTTCCTTTTTTTTGGGGGGGGGGTGTTAATCCAATGTAAAGTAGTGAAACGGAGGAAAGCGGTCTTGAGGGTGTGACTTTGACTGGGTGTCATCATGGCTTGCATCATGTCTTTGATGGGGTTAAAGAAGCAGCATGAGGTAGTTCTTTTTTTTTTTTCTTTTTAAATGCTTTTGAAGTTATAGTCTGCACCTGTGAGAGTGTATCGGCAAGTAAGACCCACGGGATTAAGAGTGGCGGCGCTGGAAAAGTTCACGTCGTCATTGTAGTGTGAAAGAGCATCTCGGCATGCGCACGGCCTTCCTTTGAGCTAACGGTCCTTTTTGAGCACTCTATCAAAATGTCAGGGGAAAAACTTAGCACCAAACAAACGCTGGACCGTCTGGCACGCGTAAAAGCGGCCTTTGGCGTCACTGCATCTTTTCAATAGAAAGTCACCCCAGTGTCACGTTGATAGCTTCACTGAGATTTAATGAGATGTACTGAAACTGTTAAAGCTTTTTTGTTGTTGTTGTTGTTGCTGTTGTTTTTTTGCTTTACAATTTCCATTCAAGAAGGTCTGGATAGTGAAGAAGATAATACGGAGCTTGTTTCGGCTGAATTGATGTATCACTGTATCTAGAAAGGTGCAGAAAGGGTCAAACACACTGAGGCTGTGTGGGGAAAATATGACTTTCTCAAACTAAAGTGAAAATGCAGGTGTTGTAACTGCTTTGAAAAAGAGCTTCAGGATTTCTAGATTTTCATTGTCAGTAAATGTCAAATAAAATATGGCAGCTGTTTTCTACACACAAATCGACTGCATTTGATTGGCTCGCAAGTATATTTTCTGTGATGGGCTATATAAAATAGAAAATTATTACTAATTTTTTCTTTTTTTTCCCCCCTAAAATTACTGAAATCACTTTCATGGTCTACTTGAGCAATAGCTGAAACTACCCTCAACAGGTTTTTAATTAGTGTCCTCATCTCTTCCGTAGCAATGGATTGATAGCATCGGTGCTGCAGTTATTAACTGTCAAACAAGATTGGCATGACATTTCCCTCCAGCCAAGATAAAGACCAGGACTAACACTTTCCCAGACGTCTCTTCCTTTCATCCAAGCTTTACCACTCCGATGATCATTCATTGGCACCTCAGGTTATCAGCTTGTTTTCTCTTCTTTGTGTTTCCCTCCATCGCGCTTTTTATTTAGCACACAGCACGACAGCCTGGATGACAAAGGTGAAACTGGGCATGTTTGAAATGTCAAAGCAGGAGTGACAAAGGTCATATGGTAACTAAGTAACTCCCTTCACTGTTTGGGCCGACTACTAAACAGTTTTTTTTTAATCTCTATTTTTTTTTGTTCAGTTCACGCTCTTTTTCTCATAAACATGACCACATGGGGCAGAGGGTGCCCTGGGGGGGGCAGGGGTGGCTTCTACAGCTGGATGCCACTGTGACATTCTTCTGGAACCTTCTGATTACAGAATTTTAGAAACTCGGGCTTCCGTGTTCTCAGCTTTGGGCATGCCCAGTGCTCACGCCTGCTTGTGATTAAAGCAAAGCCCGGCTTTTGTACGCTGAGTAAATTGGTGACATTTATTTAAATATCCTCCCAATAGGAAACATGATGGTAATGGTGTTATCCATTTAGACCGCAGCAGTTGTTCCTGGTGGTCCCCAGCACTCTGACAAATACGTCCATTTTAGTAATCTCCACAGAGCCTCCTGATTGCCAAGAAATCACTTAAATATAATGCGAACATCACCACCAACATGCCTGCTTCAGTTAATCATGACTATGGAACCAGACTGCTTGAGAGAAAAAGAATACCCAGGAAAACAGGGGTGGTAAACCCCTGGTGATCTATCCTCCTAAAGGATTTTGGTATAGTGTTAGTCTTACATTTTTTTTCAGTTAATCAAGGACTGAGCCTCCAAAGATTCCACCGGTACAACTGAGTACTGCTGACCTGTTCCTAATTTGCATAAACAGGGTTGGGCAATGTGAGAAAAAAAATTAAAAACCTAATATTTGCAGGTAAATTCAAGTTTAATTCCACAGCATATATCCTGATATTTAAATATTGTTTTTCTAAGGCTAGATTGGAGGTTAGTGAGATGAACAACTCAGTATAACGACACACTTTGCTGCACCATTTGGACTACACTAAGTAATGCAAATTTAAGTTTTTATGTAGTGTGCCAACTACTGGTTGAAATGGCATTGTCAAGACTTGTTTACAAGCCATCGAAACAAACACTGTACACTGCAAATCCCCAGAAAGCATCTTTGGTCAAATATGTAATGAAACTAACAATAATCATTTATTTGATCAGTATTTAAATTGTATCTGATTAATCCAAAAATAATCATGATTGTGCTATGGACTGGTTACCTGTCCAGAGTGTTTCCCCACCTCTCGCCTAATGAACGCTGGGATAGGCTCCAGCACCCCGCGACCCTGATTAAGATAAGCGGCTTTGAAAATGAATGAATGAATAATCAGGATTGTTTTCCTTGCTAGTGACATTTTATTAAATCTTCCATATATGTATTTTTAAATTAGCTCTGTAGCAGAAAGTACAGTTGATTAAATGTTGTAGGTTGGATGCTAATGTGTGTGCTTGAAATATCTGTTTGAAAACTGTATTGCAATGAAAATTTCTACCAGAAGTGACCTTTCTTGTGGTAATGCATCATTATCATACACACTGTTATGCGTTTCTTACATGAAATATTTACTGATGTCACTTATATGATATTTCTGATTAATTCTCTCTAAGCATACATAATTGGTTCATTAAACATACATGAGCAGTTTATGTAAAACTATGATGTAGGTCTTTTCAGCACCCATACTGCTTGAATGTTTCCTCATGAAACATGCATTAACACTTTGTGAAGAAGCTTGTTATACTTCCTTTAAATCGGCAGAGTGTAACAATGCCTACAGCTCCAGGAAACACAATGCCTTCATCAGTGGATGAATACTATGGTCTACTGTGTGTTATATAGATCCTTTTGTTTGTAAAAGACAGAGAAAGCCAGCGCAGATTTCATTAGCCTTGACGTTATGTTAATGAGATTTTTCATTAAATGGGGTATGATTCAAACAAGTTATGCGAGAAAGTCATAAACCGTGAAACATATCGCGTGAACTATCAAAGCACCGCATTCTAACCACACAGAATGTCTGTGACAGAATAGATCCAGTTGTTTGTCCTTATGTTTAAGGAACAGCTCAAACTGTTAGATTGAGATGACACGCAGTCGTTTGATAGACAACACTTTAATTAGAGGGTTGGCCAAAGGTATATATTCAGTATCAAAACTGATGTACACTGTCACTGTGACACATCCTGTACTGCTTCAGTTTAAAAATAAATCAAGCTTTAGAGATGGTGAAATGATTTGCCGGAAAAAAGAAACTAACTCTTATGCCATGTCTCAAGTGTAAGATGTCATCTGTACTCCGTGAAAAGATAATAAAGAGAATAAATGAGAACTGTAAGACATAAGGAGGAGACCGAGCAAATTCACATCACTATTTTGAGACATTTATTTATTTATACTTTTCTTTTTAACACCCAAAAACATTCTCTTAAGCTAAATTCACCATGCACATTTTTATAGTAAAGATGTCATTAACACAGAGGGCACTGTGCCTGTCAGATTATCTAACTGTATTGTCTTAGATTTGAAGCTCAGTTTGTCAGACGCTCTTTTCTGTGCTAAATCAGCAGCAGTTGTTGTTTTTGTTGTTGTTGTTGTTGTTATGGATGTGAAACAATAGCCTCCTAATGACTAATGGCATGGGTATGTTTTCACTGATCTTATGCTTACCAAAGATATCATTAAATGTGCTAATTAAATGTTTCGTTGATTTGCTTCAGTTTGAGATGAGACGTGGCCATAACATTTTTAACACTACATTGAAGTGAGATGGATTTTGCCTTTATATGCCTATTGTCAGCATCTAGAAGGCGGTGGTTGGTAGTTGTCCAAGATAATTCCACGCATTAGTACGCTGATGATGTGATGAAAATTAATGTGTAGATTTGAAAACTGTGCTTTTAAAGCAATGTCTGTAGCTTTCATGGAATTGAGTTGTGTTTTAGCATATCATAGAATCATAAAGGTGATCGTTATTTATTTCCATCATATTGACAACATAATTCTCCAGAGGCTGGCACACGGTCAAAGACAAAAAAAACCCTCTTTCACAACAGAGGGGAGAAATGAAGAAAAGTTGACTGAAAAAAATAACAGCAAACTACAAAGGAGGAAAAAAAGTCTAGGCGCAAAAGTTTTCAGGGTTAAAAAAAATACTTGAAATTCTTTTACTATGTGTATATATATGATTTTGTCTTTTAAAATATTCAACAACAAGTAGCAGTAATATCCCTCAGTTGAATCTTCAGAGTGGTTTTAAAGGTCGTAATATTACGAGAATAAAGTCGTAATTTAATGAGAATAAAGTCATAATTTTACAAGAAAAATAATAATATTACAGGAATAAAATCGTAAAATTTCGATAAAAAAACCCATAATTTTTAGGAAAATATATTACCAGCAACCAACAAAACTGCCGAGAGAATGGTCAATGGCAGCCTCAACCTGCTTCTGGCAACTGCTGTTTGTCTCAGGCATCATTATTTATGAAACTACTAAAGTATAACTTCACAAACATGCTCTAAGCTCCTCATTTTAAAGCAGGTGGCAGGCTGCTCCTCTGATATTCCCCCCGTAAAATAACATGTAGCCTAAAATTATGACTTTATTCTCGTAATATTATGACTATTCTCAAAATTTCAGAATTTTTTCCCCCTCAATCTAGCTCTAATACTCCGTCGTATAAATCTGCTGTGTGGGAACATTTTGGATTCAGTGTTCAGTACAATGATGAGGGTAAGAAGACCGTAAACAAACGCAGTACAGTTTGCAAGCGTTGCATTGCCACTGTCGGCCTAGTCCCTCACGCCGCCGTTTTTCTGAATGGAAAGTTTTATTTGTCTGTAGGCAAAATGAAGAGTTCATTGTTTTAAAGGGTGATGTGTTTTTATTTTTTTTCTTAAATATAAGGATACTGAAACTGTACTGTTACTGTGGCCCAAACACTGTGATACATACCGAACCAGTAGCCCACTGCACCGTTGTGTGTGTGTGTGTATGATTATATACATATATATATATATATATCATGTATAGCACTTCCCAATCACTAGTGGTGGTTTTTTTTGGGGGGGGGGGGGGTTGATTAGCTGTTTGCTCTGCAAATCCATTTCTCTGGAGTGTCTCTTTCACTACTCTCTTCTTCCTCTCCATAACAGAATTACTTCTCCAGTTCTGATGATGAGTTATGTCAGAATTCTTGTGTGCCTGTGTAAATGTCAAACAGGATGCAAGAGTGAAATGGCTGCTGTAATCTATCCTCAGGGATTCTCTGTCATCCATATTAAAGATTTGATGAAATAAAGGAATGGGTGGACAGAGAAGAGAATGAGAGCCTGTCCTTTGCTCTGTTTGAATGGCTGCAGGCCGGTTTTAGTCTGTCATTCTGTCCATGTCGTGGAGAGTGACTCGTACATGACTCTACTGTGAAAAGATCACCTCTGTTTACACAATGCCTTGGCCTGCCCATCAGCTGAAACAGGTTCTTTTGAATGAGAATGTCTCACCAATTATTTTTTTCTTTCTTTTTTTTTTTTTTTTGTTTAAGAAGAGAGATTCGCCGGGACTTTCTTGATGCGTTCCCACCAGTTCATACAGCACCTTCATCTAGGTCATTTTCACTGAGCCTGACCTTACACTATTATTATTTAACTAACTGAACACCTTTTGAATCTTTGAGTTTCTGTTTGTAAAACCGGCGTACTTCATCATTGTAGGGGTTTACATTCAAGTGCCAAGCGTCTCTGTTTAAGGGAATGGATATGATTTTCATATGGAAGAGGAAAAACAGATGGACATTGGCTGAATGAAGATCGGATTTGATAAAGTACAGAAAATGAGAGACGGAGAAAGTCGTGTTCCAAATTTTTGGATTGGATCCTATTCACTCGCTGACAAAAGGAGCTCAAAAAGGGACTATTTTAGAGTCCGTTGGCAGGAAGATGAGTGACTATGATGAGGGTTTCTTAAAATGGGTTTCCTCCAATGGCCTCTCTACCACTGAGACCATTTGAAATACCTCATCTCACATAGAAACGTGAACTTATTTTCCAGCAATCAGGTGAATAGAAACCCTCAGGGTGCAACTCCCCGAGCCACATCTTTTAAAGTATGAACTCCAGGTCCATATTGCGGAAGGGAAGAAAACAAAAAAAAAAACAACAACGGTGTTGTTTTGGTGACAGAGAAAAACAGCGGGCAACCTCATTGTCTGGAAGAGAGTCTGCCGAACACCATCTTTCAACTTCATTTGATGATGGGTTGGACAGTCAAGACTGAATGCTGGAAGAAACAAACCCACAAGCTTATTTACCTTGGCTTTTATATGCGAAGTCGCTCAAAAAAAGGCAAAAAAAAAAAAAAAAATCGATAAATAATTCAGTCTTATTGACTTTGGCCATATTTGATTTCAGAATAGACCTGTCCTCTTGGAGCTTAAGACACAACCCAAATCTCAGCTTGGCAATGGACTGCTTTGAGGTTTTGACAGCTGATCTAATTGACCTTTTAAAGTCGCGCGGAGTGTTTGATCATTCTGCCAGCCGAGACTTTGGGTGCTGACGCAGCTATCGGCTGGCAGTGCGGAATGCTCGCCGCTGACTCTTTCTGCATCAAATTTGCCAACCAAGGGCAAAGTGGCATGGCCCAGGGGTCTGTGGTCCGTTGACTCTGCCCCGGCTGACATGGCACTTGGCACTGGTTCTGATGCAGGAGTGAGGATAATCGTTTGCGTCCTCAGAATTTTAAGCGTAGTTAGACACAGCCTATGAGGGTTTTGATTGTTTTCTGTTTGAATAGATGTACACCTTGTCAAACCATATTTTTCTTTTTCTATCTACAACTGTGAAACTTACCAAGACTGCTGACTGAATTTTGTATTTGATCCTCCATGCCTTACATTCCTGTTGTTGATAAACGTTTTAATAGAGAATGAGCCACACGTAAAGTTAGAGACTCGGGGTAGTGGGTCACTGCCAACGGTACTGAACATCATAAATATGTAAATACGTTTAAAGCTCCGAGCGGAAATTAAGTTCACTGCCAGTTTTGAACTAATCTCTCTTTTAATTTGCGGAGATCAGATCCATTTGTTGCGTTGCCTTAGTGCTTACTCAGAGGAGAGTGTGTGTGTGTGTGTGTGTGTGTGTGTGGCCTTCGTGCTTACTCAGAGGAAAGAGAGAGTGTGTGTGTGTGTGTGTGGCCTTAGTGCTTACTCAGAGGAGAGTGTGTGTGTGTGTGTGTGAGAGAGAGAGAGATGGAGAGAATGGACTTTTGAATGAGTGATTCCCTTGCCTGTTATCCTAAGGCAGGGGGAGCTGTGTGTTGGTGGGGAACAGTTTTGACAGCACATCTCCATCACAAGGGGACATCTATCAGTGTGTGTGCGTGTGACAGAGGCAGAGAGCTCAAAGGCCTGCCAGATGGCACTGGGAACATGAGGACTAATTAGACTCAGCAGCAGGAAAGTTCCCTAATTGATCATCTGATGAGACTCTGCTCCATGGCTGCAATCATAAAAAAAAAAAAAAAGAAGAAGGGATACATGGTCGAGTTCTGAAATTGAAGTAATGTGTCAATTGCAGATGATATGTGACGTTGTCTGAATCCATTGGGAGATGTGTGTGTGGAGGTGTGCGTGTGGGTGGGTGGGTGGGTGTGTGTGATATATGATGTCATTGGCTGGAGCCCAGTGTCTAATGAGGCAAAGCAACCATTAATGAGGAGAATGTTCATTTTCAAACTCTCCACTTTTCTCAGTGTCAGACTGGCCCGCGCATTGATCATAATTAGCCATTGCCAGGAAATGGTGTCTTGGTGGTTTTGATGTGTTTATAGATTTGGTCATCTGAGAAATATTTTAAACAGTCTTACTATGAATCTGGGCAAAGCACTAACCTAATTTGCAGGTCGTTGGCTATACCCACACGCTTGCCCCGATATTTTTTTTGTACAGTCCACCACTTCAGTATGCACTCTAGTGCCGCATGACAATGGAATTATATTAGCGGCACAAACAACCAAACAAACAAGCACACGAACACAGCAAAACTGGATGGAATTACATCTAGAGGGTTGTTCTGCCCTTCATCATTCTGATTTCGGTTGATTTTTTTTTTTTTTTTTGATACGTTTTTGTATGTCACAATGCTGATATTCTGGTTCTGCTACCACGCTATGCATGTGAAAGGGACCAAGGAGAAGTCTTGTCAAAAGATTAGGCTGCCGGCGTTCCATTTTGTGCGTATCTTTGTGAAAGAGCCAACCTCCCTTGGATGATGGAATGGTATTTTGGAAAAAAAAGTGTTGTCTAATCTGTCAGGGTGAATGTCACAGCACTGGGTGAGAATAAAGTTCTTTTTTTTTTTTTTTTTTTTTTTTTTGTGCTGTTGTGATTTTAGGAGGGCTCTCACCATAGACCTGTTAGATAACCATTAGCTCCATTAGCTGATCTGAAAGCTTGTCTCTTTCAAAACAGCTTTTACTCTGCCGCTTTGAATGTTTATTTTTAACACCAAGCAGTTCTTCACTTTTGCGGCTAAGGCTTTTTTTTCCCCCCCTCTTCTGTTAAATAAAATGATGGCTTCACCAACCTAAGTGCTCTGTAACTCACCACTGCATTTTCTACTGTAGGTTCTCTTTAGTGTTCCTTTGTTTGACTAGATGTTTTACTGGTGTTTTGTGGATATTAACTTCAACATAGCACTAATGTTACTCTCCTTTTCTCTCTTCTTTTTCTCTCTGGTGCTATCAACATCTTCATTTTGGATAGGTAAGTCTGATTTTTTTTGTATTTATACATGTATTAGTTGTGTTTAGTATAATAATACAAACACAAGCTATTTCCATAGAGATGCATTAAGTTGACAGGGATGCATTGAGGTGTTGTTTGATTTGAATGCATTATGCATATATAAATATGTAACATCACTTATGACTGAGACACGCGGATCAGCATGATGCTGACTGAAAAGATATTTAGCATATTATGATGCGAAATGTATTGCTTTGCAAACCATCGTTCCTACAGCCTTTTGCTGTTTTAAACTATTGTGTGTTTGGTTCATTTTCTGTGCATAACTTTCTAAATTTAAACACTTTTTAACCGTTTTAACGGTAAAGTGTTTAAGGGGGTTTTGCATTTGTATTTATTTGGGCTTGGACAGGCTCCAAACAGGGACACTGCATGCATGCTCTCCCCTACCTCATGTCCTCCAAGCCTGTCTGTTGAGATGGGAAGGAGACACTGTAGATCCTTGACCAAACTATGCTTATTACTTATGAATTGTCAGTATGAATTTGTGCCTGTGCTCTTGCTTTTTTTATTCTCCCATGTCTCCCCTTGAGAGAGAAAGAGAGAGAGAGAGGGGGGGGGGGGGGGGGGGGGGGGAGAGAAACCAGTCCCCTATGCTGCTCAGCTCTGAGTCCACTTACATAACTCATAACTCCATAATTCAGTCATATTTCTCTCTCTCTCTGCCTATCTCTCATTTAGTTTACATCACAGTCTTCTCATGGCTGACACAGTTTATTGACCAGTGACGGCACACATTTAAACTTCAAACAGAGGCCAGTCACACCGCACCACAGTATTACTCTACTTGGGTTTTCTGTTACATATCAAAGCACTGTTATGTATTAAAGCACTGTTCTGTATCCACATATGAAATCATTCCTCTGTTCAGTAACACAAGGATATAAATTTGCTTTTAGGATCTGTAATTACATGACATACATCTTTATTACTGAGCCAGGGGTTATTTGAACATTATAAATTATAAAGCTGAGGGTAAGAGCAGACACTTTTTAAGACACTGTTCCTTTGTACACAGTCATTGTTACATTCATCTGTATGTGAGGAAGATGATGAAAATTTCCAGTACTTCTACAAAATCAGCACTCAAAATATTAATGGACTTTTAGAATATTTCCGAATATATCCTCTGGCCTGAAGAGAAGACACTCATGCTTGTTTTCTGTTCCATGAATACTAGCTTTTATTCATAGAATCTGACTTTTAAGATGAAATGTCAAAATACAGTCAGAAAAGCAACTATTTTTGAGAATGTTCTGTGATTTGTGAACAATTTTCAGTCCATTTAGGTAAACTGTGGTGCAGCATACCAACAGAGACGCAAAATGGCGCTATGAACAATGGCCACCAGAGAGTGATCCAAAAAAAACCCCCCAAAAAAAACAACCCTTCATTAGCTTTTCAAACAATTCCAATCCCTAAATACTCTACTTGGTACCATTTTCGTAATAAATGTTGAAAGTTTTGACAGTGTTTCGCTGGAAATGTAAGCATTACATATGAAGCCGGGGCTTATCTCTGCTGTGAGGCAAATCAATTTCAAATTATGTCTGTTTTGCTGAGCGAGATGATGGTTTAAAAGAAAGAAAGAAAGAAAGAAAGGAAGGAAGAGCTGCCCGGGCTCCAGTCTTGTGGTATCAGCAAAACAAAATCGCAGCAGTCACTTACATATGCATCCCTTGTGGGTTTTTTTTTTTTTTTCTTCTCATTTTTATTTATTTATTTATTTTTGCATGGTTGTCAGTGAAATGAGCACTGATCCAAACACATGAAATGTTGTATACGGAGCTCCGCTGTGTGTGGGGTCATTATGAAATCGCAGCCGAGCTTTTGATTACGCTATTACTTTCCATATCAGAGGAGTATTTTAAAACGCGCCGCGTGTCACATCACAGACGGCGGTGGAGGGAACGGGGTGAGAGACGGCTATGTTGGCCTCTGAGTTTTGTCGCCCGAGAGACGCGTCGCCAAAGTACGACGAGAGACTGACTCGCTGCTCTCTGGTGTGTTCGCTGACGTTTAGAAACAGTTAAAAGCAGAAAGAGAAAAGGAAAACGGCGCCTCGTGGCTCGGACGAAACGTTCGATGAGGTAAACTTTTGAGACTGGAGAGATTTCTGTCAGTTAGAACTGTGACATGAGAGTGTGTGTTTGGCATCAGTACATGTAAGCTTTTGGTGTGTGTGTGTGTGTGTAATGAGTGAAACAATATAAGTGAAAAAACTGGCCCCAAAAAAAGAAGATGACAGCATTGTTCATGCCATTCACACACTTGGCAGGAGTGTGAGAACATCAGCGTTCATGGCATATTTTTAATGAAACGTATTTGCAGGTGTGAATGGTTAAGTGTTTGCCATACATCAAAATGACGGCAATTACTTAACTTTTACGGCTGATGAAGTCATGAGAGGCCTATGTAGAGATGTCTGTAATACCTGTATTAAACCCTTAAGATCCCTACGCCCACACACACGCACGCACACACACACACACAAACCTTGTCCTTGACCCCTCCACTAGTTAAATTTTTCGACTCTTCACCCCACACGTGTGCCCTCCATCACCTGGCCGTGGGACAGGGTTCGAGGACGCTCCTTTTCCATGTCGGCGGTTCAGTTTCCGCTCATCACAGATGCCCGCTCATTACACATGGCACTCCGAATAAAACGAGAGCTGACAGCAACCTGTTATCATTAGCAATTTAGCAAATTACATACACTGCAGTGGCCAATGTTCTGTGTGAATGCACAAGGGCCTTTTCGCTATTGATTGACTTTAAAAGAGGGTGAACAGGGAACACTCGTTTTCTTGAAGGCATATTTTAAGATAATTCAGCCGGCTCAGAAATATTGTTCACTGACTCCGTCCTCATGTAAAAATGTTTTATTTTATAGCGTTTATACATTTATTTCATGGGCGCCAGATGAGCGTTTTCTGAGTTGTTGTTTTTTTTTAACCCTCCTGTGGTTACTCTTGCAATCTCGTATTTTCTGTAAAGGATTTCACGCACAAACGCACGCAATGACGAGGTTAGACTCTCTTAATTGGTCTTTATCTTGTATGAAGCGTTTGGTGCATATTTCATCTCGGGAGTAGTTTCATTTGATGAGTAACTGAACACAGTCAAGCTTTATGACAGCTGAAGGAAGTTTCTATTTAGAATACTAATAACTCAGGCCATGAGCCACATGCTGACCACGCTGAACATTGCACCACATGAACTTGCTGTATGTACAGTGTTTTCTATATATTCCATAAGTGTTTACACAAAGTTAGCACCTGACTCTCTGTTAATGAAACTCAAGCTCCAAGCATTTACAGTAAACGTACAAAGGCGTTGGTGTGACATGATCTTCAAGTTTTATTTTTTCCCTAATGAACCATATTGCACAACATTTGTACAACATAATTATCTTCATAATCATCATCATGATTAGAAAAGTTACATCTCACATTCTCGAAATATTATGCCTCTGTGAGAGAGAGAGAGAGAGAATCCAAATAACTTTGAAACATATTTGAAGAGGATAAATCAGAAATAGCTGTCCTTGTGAGGTTATTTCAGCTGTGAGTATATTTTACCATTGCTGTAATTCGCTGTTAGAAATTAGGCAGGACCAGAATTGGGCTGTGGGTCTGAGCACACAAGAAAACTTTTGAAAATTTGTAATGCATTCTGTCTGTTTGCCAATTTTGTTAAACTAGTAGCGAGAGAGAGGTTCACTCTGCAGCATCTGTTACCAGTACCATCTCTCAGCGTGAAGCTTTTTAGACGACCAAAATTAGGTTATGGGTTTGGCACACTCTTCCAGAAAATTAGGAAATTTCTAAATGCATTCTTGCCTAGTTTGGCAAGAATGTTTTGGCTCTCCTTAAAACAGCAAAAGGTTAAATAATCAAGCGACTTCAGAAATGATGAAAAATCCCGAGAACCGTTTAATTTACCTGAGCGTACCCTAGTTCAATTACAATGTAATTACAGCAGTTTTTCAACCTGTCTTTGTCTCTTGGTTAAATTGGCTATTATGGTGTAGAGTGACTTAGAAATACATCAGGCTGTTTTCCTTGGTGATTTAGTTCACGGCTAGAGGTAAACAAGTTGTTCAGTAAATTGCTAAAGAAGCTAATTTTCACATTTCGGCTTGTCATGAACTAAAGCAATAAGGTGTATTTCTTCCTTAAGATGTAAGGAATACTTAGCCTCAGGCTTGAATCTCCAATTCAAAAACACTAGGCTGTGTGTTGTTCCAAATTGGCTAGCTACTAATTGGTAAAACTCGGTTATCAAAAACTCACAATTAGGAACTAACATACACTTCGTAAATTGTCTGTGCAAGATAGATGTGTATGCAGTGGGCAGTGGGAATTTACCTAGATATGCCTTGTTGCTTAGAGAAAAAATAATGGGTCAAGCAGTGAAATGACCAGAGAAGAGCTATGACACCAGACAGGGGTAGCACAATAGTGGGATTCTTGCAGAGGGAAAAAAAAAATCTGTCAGTTCTGACTTGTTGCTATCCTGCCACTGATGATGCCTTTGCCTCTTATCTTTTGGCAATGTTTCATAGTCAATCAGTCAATCAGTAGTCAGAGAGGAAAAATGAGCTATTCCTTTATTTCTCTCATCTCATTCATCTCTCCTAAAACTTATGACAAGATTTGCTAAATGTTCCGTGAAGACTTGCTGTTAAATTCTAGAATGTCCTCAGATGTTCTTTCTCCAAAACATCCTCATCAATTAATTCGTTCAGTTAACAGCATGCTCGTAGAGGTTCAAATTAGTTCAGTTCTTCAGTTCCAGTTTATATTTTCTGCCAAGATGTCAAACTAGCCATACATCTTCTTGTTGCGTTACATCATTTTCTGATTACCTTCCAAAGTAGATTGTTCTTTACTGTGTGTGTGCATTCAGTGTCACGCTAAGACGGGATTTCCCATCAATGTACATGAATGTACAATTGAACCACTGCATCCTCTAGTCACAGAGGAGAGAATGGCCTTACTTGACCTGCTGTGTTTGTTTGAATGGCAATAGTTTTTGCAAAGCAAGGCTTCCAAGACTGTTAGTAGAACAGAGAGACTCCAGTGTGACTTGAGAAAAATATTGTGTTGTATATTTTCTCAAAAAAAAAAAAGAAATTCCTGGTATATTCTCCAGAGTTTAGTCACTTTTTTTTTTTTTTTTGATTCTGGAACCACAGCTGAGACCATTGTCCTAGACAAACGGGATATTAGAAATAATAGGGATCAATGGAAATGGATACCCAGCGGTCTGTTTGCGTATTTAGGTGGCTTGTCGATGATTATTCATTTTCTGCTCATTTTTAGATGATGGCATATGATATTAGTTTGTATTAGACGATACCTCCAAAATTTCAGGGTTGATATAACTAATGACAGTTGGTTTAGCTTTAAACTTTCATACTTTTTCCAACCTAGCAGTCTGTTATAAATCTTAATAATTTTACTTTAATATCCTCCTATTTTTTACTTTTTAGGGGGGAATTTAAGCAAAAATATTCCTGTATGTATGATTTTAAAAAAGTCAGTAATGTACAACATTGCCCTTGACAACAAAAAAAGCTACTGAGACGCCAGTGACCCCCCCCCCCCCCCCCCCCCCACCCCCCATTCCTAATGAAGAATCTCCTAAATTAGAGAGCGATAAAGGCACAGGTTGAATGTGATAATGAAGTGATATGTTAATACGAGACAAGGAGAAAGGATCGTCAAGGCCTACAAATTAGCAGCTGCTCCTAAGCGTCTAAACAACTTCGTTTATAATATCTTAACTCAATCTCTGGAAAAAAAAATATGAATAAAACAAAAGCACATTGAAAATTCAGATCTTATGGATTTCCTCAGATTGATTACTGTTTTTGTGTATGCTGATTAACATGACTATAAACACAAGGAACTGTGAACCCAAGTGCCACGCTTAGCTATGACGGAGCTGAAATGCTTTCCGGAAGCAACTGAACTAGTGACCTGCTGTAAAAATACATTAAACAAAGCTACAAAGGAACCCTGGGAAAGTCTATCTAGGTGGCTTACCTTGGCAATAAATTATGTTTTACAGACTTGCTCCTAAGGCACTAAACATAGCCTTCACCATTCCATTAAATATAGATTTGAAACAGAATGTTACACCCACTTCAGAATGGCTCTTTTAAGGTCCAGGCAATTATTCTGACTGAGGCTTTATTGAAAAGGCTTTAATCTATGTAATTAAATTAGACCCAGTACTTTTTCAAAGAGACACAAAGTCATTCTCATTTTTAAACCTCCAAAAATTAAGAAAAGGGGAAACTTCCTATTAGAGAAAATACGTGTGTTTATATATATATATATATATATATATATATATGTTAGCCAACATAATTTAATCAGCAATTGTATTGTGTCAGTAAAGCACTTTTTAAATAAGGTCATGGTCAGTGATTTGAAGAAATGTATTCATTTCGTGTCAATTGTGTAAGGTAATAACACTAAACTATTTTTTTCCCCTGTGTTTGTTTATGCTGAGATCAGTATTTACATAAAAATCGGTTATCTTATTTCACTCTGAGTCACTTCCATGTGCAGAGAGCAATGGTGGATAAACAAATAAATAGACACATACATAAAAATCGACTGTCTACCATTTGCTCATAAAATGAGTGCAAGCATGGTATCTTTTTAGTAGATACAGGATATAATGTATATTCTGTTGTGTGTTTAACGAAAATGAAATTTTGATATCCTCCTTAGATGGCTTTATTTTTCTCATTTCCTATGACCAACAACAGTATTCTCTGTTTCAGTTAGAAGAACATGCAAAGCCTATGAAAGTAATTACGTGTGTCCTGGCGTTTTGTTCAAGCCATATGAATCCTTAAAGATGTTCAAAATAATCAGAGTAGGTCTTTGAATGGAAACATTTGTCTCTCTGACTGACTGGTGAGGGAAATCTCTGAAAAGAAAGGAGAAGATGTTGAAAAAGGAAAAAAAAAAAAAGGTCCTGAAGTATGATCATAAATCTCCTTCATTTTTGTAAGCTGAGGCACAGTGAGACTGATTGTCACCAGCAGTGTGCCTAGCGCACGGCTGACCTCTCTCCTGTCTGCCTGAGCACAGATCCTTTACCAAGCAGTCAACTAGCCATTCAAGACCATCCCACTCTGTGTGTGTGGGGGTGTGTGTGTGTGGGTGTTTTTTTTTTTTTTTTTTTCCTCTGTTTTCACTGTTTTGTTTTGTTTTTTTCTCAGTCATATTGGCTACTGAGTGCAGTCTACATTATGATAAAGTACACTTATCAGTAGTATTACGTAATATAGGCAGTTACGGTTATGTTAGTGCAGGGTAGTGTTTTATCATCTGTCAGTAAAATCAAACCACAGTGAGACTTTATACTATTTTTGGAGACCCAAACTTTTGAAAAAAAAAAAAAAAAAAAGAAAAGAAAAAAGAACAAAATGCGTTCTCATATCAACATGCCACATGCAGAGATGTCTGACTGGTTTTGATATTTTTACTTTTAGTCGATGCAGAAAAAAATCCCTGACAGCTATCTCCAGACTCCGGAAAAAAATACAAGGGTGAAGTGAATGTTAACGCTAAGCTCCTCCTTTAACTGCATACATACTTTACAATTATAATCCCCATCTGTTGTTTTCTGGATTACTGAATATCTCCTAGATTCGATTTTGTTTTGTTTTATTTATTTATTTTTTTCATTCATGCACATGCATCATATATAGATCCCTTATAATGTGTGCACATTCAAAGACTTTTGTGGAACATCTAAAGAATCTTTTCTGAAACATAAAAAGAGAGAGTCCAAGAAACACGTCAGGACTTCAGCAGCTGCATGAAGGAAGAGATGAGAGAGGAGGAGAGGTGATGGTGTCGAAGTTGTTCATGCTTTATTTAAGACCGGCTATGTCATTTAGAGAAGATGAAAGGTCTCAATGCAGTCGCTCAGTTAAGGGAGGTCGCACTCAGTGCCAGTTTTCCCCATAGGCACTTATAGCAGGACGGCACAACCCAATCTCTCACATTCACACGTACTGACATTCAACAGACACACACACACACACACACATACACAGAGACAGAGAGACAGAGAGAGAGAGTGAGGAAGCCTGCCTGAACTTCAGGGATGGAAGAAAACATGTTTCATCTTTGAGAAATCTGTCTCTCAGATGCAAAGTAAGAATGAATCTCAGGTGGAGATCCCCTCTTCTCTTTTTCTTTGATAGCTTCAGTTGTCTGGCGTCACCTGTTTCTTTCTGTTTTCTTCTTCTGTTTTTTTTTTTTCTTCCTCTTCTCTTCCACTCTCAGCTGTCAGAATGACAGAGGAAGAGAGAGATGCTAGACTCTCCTTGCAGCTGGGGGAAAACAGTTGACATTCTCCTGTCAGACCACTGGCACATAGGGAGGATGGGTGCTATTTCCTCCAAAATAAATAAATAAATAAATATGCAGGAAACAGAGAAAGAGGGAATAAAAAAAATCAGACATCTGAGAGAATGCTTTGAAAGGACGTTCGGGCCCATTGACTTCAGAGGGCTTGGTTGTAGACCATATTCCACTTCACATCTTCATATTACACATATGCACGTCTAGGATCTGACATATAAACGTATACCGCGAGTGTTTTTTTGATGTGGTACTTTGGAATGCACCGATGCATTCTGAGAGAGGGATAGATTGTTCCATATGTGTACCACCTGATTTATGTTTATTGTTCATTGTTCGTGTAGACAGAACGCGATTAATTTGAGCATTCTGTGATTCATTTGGGATTACTTTGAGCATTCTGAGGTATGTCTTCAATGTTTTTATCACTTTTTGTATGGCGCTCACAATAAGCTTACGCCTCTCAATTAGTTGGATGAATCTAACAGCACACCTCTGCAATTTATTTATTTCTTATTTTGGACTGTGTTTAATCCTCTCCACAGTATATCGGTAAACGAAGGCTCGTGTGTGGAATTCTGTGAATCTGTAGGGGAGTCCTCAGCTGATGAGGGAAAAAAAAAAAAAAAACTCAGCCATGACTTCTGAGAGAGGATTTTCACTCAGCAATTGAAATACCATAATATTGGATAAAGGTTCATTTCCATGGTGCTTGGTCCTTGCAGAGAATTATATCACCCTCCAAGAACCTCCTCATTACACTGTGGGGTTGTACTAGTACTGATGCTAAAAAATGGTTTACAGGGGGAGTGTTTCATATGAGCAAAATATATAAAAATGTATGTCCTCATTTCGTCAGGAACATACAATGTGTAATTAAATTAAGAGCTCAATATTTCATTAATCACTGGATTACACTGGAGTACAGTCTCAGTAAATGAATAATTTCTTTTTTTTTTTTTTTTTTTGGTGAAGAACAGAGCAATTGATTGTTCTTAATTGTAGCAAGCGCGTATTGATCTTTTGTTGGTGTTACTTGTTGTTTGAGCCAATTTGTTTTCAACAATCTCATTTATTTTTTTTTTAATTGTGAAAATTAAATGTAATAAATTGGATATTAAGTACGCTTCTACCCATGGGCTGTTGTGTACGTTTTTTTTTTTTTTTTGGAGTAAAGATGGTAAAAGCAAGTGCACTCTTCATCAGAGAGGCGTTTTGGGAAAACTAGCCAACATTGGATACTGAATTGCCCATCAGAAGCATGTGTGAGACACCTTAGTCCAAAAGTCTATAATCTGATCTCAGATTCTGAAAATTTCTCCTCATAAAGCAGAACTGAGGAGAATGTATCTCTTACCGAGAATTCATCTTCCACCAGGCTCACAGACCTTTATTCCAAGGACCACTGACCAGGATTACATTGTGTTTGACTGAACCATGTAGAAGAAAAAAATGTGAACAGTCCCCCCCAGAGACTGAATGAAAGCAAGGACGTTTTCTTTTGAAACAGACTGCGTGCCCAACCACTTCACTCTTTGGAACTTTCGTGTGCGTGTTTTTTTTTTTTTTTTTTGCTCTCATAATGTATTTCTCCACTAATTTAAAATAATGATGAACAGATGTCTTCTTGAGTCAAGGTCTTTTTCTTGGTTTGATTTCCAACAGTCTTATGTAACGGTTTACCTTTCCAATACCATAAGCACTACTTTACCACTGAATAAGAATGGCAGTTCCTTTCATGCAAAAAAAAAAAAAAAAAAGTTCATACTCCCCCCCCCCCCCCCCCTTTTAATTATCAGCCCAGACAAGTCTGAATCGCACAATGATCTCGCATCGATTTACATCTTGTAATCCGCACTCCTGGCTTTGTGATATTTTCGTGACTTTTCCATTCTTTGCTCGTTCAAAGTAATCGTAGGGAAACAGTCATTAATGGTAGATCAACACACATGCACATGCGACAGGACTTAAAAGACGAGAGGTGTATCTTCCACCTCCTACCTCCTTTCCTTCCAATTTTCTCCAGAAATATCTCGCCTGACATCAGCATCTATCCCTCCGCTGGGCCTAATGTGAGAGTCTCAGCTTTGTTTACTCGAGCGATAGAAATTTTCCTTCATAATGACCTCCTAAAAATGCAGAAACCGTTTCTTTATGAACAACTTGTGTGGTGGGAGTCACAGACAAGCAATTATGTTACTTTTTCCTGCTGCAGTCAGACCAGGATGATAAAGCCATAACCGTCTGTCAGTAAATTGCAGTTCGGAATTATCATTAAGAAGCACTATCATTAACAGGCAGTATTTGTGTTCCAGGGGGAAAATAATAATAATATGGCGTAAATAACATGCTTAAGCGTACCAGGGCATTGATGTTTTCTTGTATTGCATTTAGGAGGCTGGGTTTGTCTTGGTGTTGTATCTTAAAAGCGATGTCCAGATTTATCAGCAGCAGGTCTGTTGACAAATTAGTGGTTTGCATTCTTTGAAAAACTTGATATATTCTCCCATACAATTTCCCATTCAGCTGGTTCCTCTTTTTATCTATGCTTAACATTTATGAACTTTTTTTTTTTTTTACATTGTGGTTTGACAAGGATAATGGAACAGGGAATAAGGAAAAGTCTGGTTGTGGTCTTTTTCTGCATTTTTTAAAATTTTACCAGTGTTATATCCACTGGCCTGGGTGTCTTTTTTTTTTCACACATTTCAGGAATTGGATCTAAACCTTGAATGACTCCATCAGCACGGACAGCATGATTAAATATGGCTTTACGCATTAAAGCATCGCAGTTTGATGTTTACTGCATTGACATCACAATGATTGGTCGTGTATTGTTAGCCTGGTAAATTTTCTCTTGTAAACATTGTCATTCAACACTTTATCTACGTTGCTCCTGAGAGAGATGAATCGTTCTGAAGATGTAATAATGTTTCAAAAGACTGATGTACGCTTAGCGTTTTCTTTATTCAAAATTGACATACGACAACAAATCCACATCTCATCAAAGCGATGAAGATTAATCAGCAGCTTCAGATATCCAGAGAATGTATGACTGTTTAAAAGTAGCAACAAATTACATTCATCACTTTCAGATAACAGCAGTCCAGTCAAACTTTGCATAATGATAATTCTGAGTCACAGTCTGCTGGACTCCAGCATTTCCAGCTGGAGAATAACTGTGCTAAGACAGATAGAAGTGTTTCAAACCTGATGCACAAGTCAAACCAAATGAATGCATGCAGTCTTCAGTCAACATGGAAAATGGTTTTGGCATGGTCTAATGGGCTTTGTCCTTCATCAGAGTGAAGAAAAAAAAACAGACATTTCCTTCAGAACATTACCGGGTGTGTGTATTTCCTCCGATAGGGAATACAGTTCATTTTGTTCATATTTGCACCCAGGATATCTGAGATTGAATTCATTTAAGTTTACAGGTCTCTACTGTCACTGCATCGGGTAGTGTTCTTTGAAAATGTCTCTTTTGGAAAGAAACTGTAGATTTTCCTTCACTGACATCTAGCAAAACTTCAGGGCAACATCACAAGTCCTTTTGAAACAGCTCTTCTTTTTTTTTCCCCCTCCGTTTTGCCAGATCATTCGTTTTCAAAAGGTGTCCTGGCTCAAAGATTAATCCCCTTGTTCACAGCTGTCCTCTTCAAACTGTAAAAGCAGAAGGCAAATTTCTAGTATTTGTTAAAAAGGGGAGGTCACCATCTGTGAGAAACATTGTAATTACTCTGAATTTAAAAATAAATAAATAAATAAATAAATAAAAACAACACTCACACCTTCATGGCCTCTATGCAGGTAGCAAAGCGTTGGGAAAACAAATAGGCATATTGGCTACATTATACAAGAAAACAATGCAGATCCATGGGAAATAATTACCTCTCAGAATTGCATTTCTTGTGGAAATAGCCTGGGGCTTTTAAAAAGTGTAGAGTCAATCAATCTTCTGTATTTACTGCAGAAAACATTTAAAGATTTTAAATGGCACTGCCTCTGGCTAGTTCAACATTAAATTATTTTGTAATTCAGGCTTCACACCCGGTACTATGTATATGTAAACAAATGTAAGTAAGCATGGCAATCAAACCAAATGCTCAAGTGTAATGTGGACAGAGTTAAAAAAAAAAAAAGAAAGAAAAGAAAAGAAAAGAAAAAAAGTTTTTGTTTTTAGTACCCTCACAACAAGAATTTAAACACGCACACATTTTGCCAAACTTTTCTTATTGTGTGAAATTCACTTTTACACACACACACTCTCTCTCTCTCTCTCTCTCACACACACACACACACTTGCACGCACACACGTCCGCACATTGATAGATAGATAGACAGATAGATAGATGCTAATTTAATGTGCATTGTTGGATCTGCATGCTAACTAGTTAATGACAGGTAGTGATCTTTTCATTTATTTAACGAGCATTCCTCCACAAGCTAATAATCGCAAAAGGTCTTTATGACCATCAAGCGGGTCCTGCAGGCTGTAATCAGGCATAATTAATCAATCCAGAGAATCCTGAAGGTAAAAGGTGGCTCAATAGACCTGGTCTACTGGGTATAATTTACCTTCACCTGCTGCAGACCTGATGCAACGATTCAGCTCAGCTCAGAGCTTAGCCTAATGTACTCATTATTTACGTCTGTAGAGAACGTAGCCCTCATATCCTGACATGCACTGTATGTTCTTTATGTTCTCTTTCTTTGTTTGTCAGTCTAAAATGAACATTATCACCTCAATGCCACAAGTCTTTGTGCTTTTAATTAGGTAGACGCGTCAAAACCTGTGAACATCTGTCTAAACGAAGGACTACTTACTTTACAGTCCCAAACCTCAAGCTGTATCTTTTCTGCCACACAGAAATCACCAATCATTAAATTGCTTTAGTGCCTTGTATGCAGTAGTATGAAAATCAGTTGGTTTTAAACAGTACATTAAATCGTTATCCTTACTTTAATTCTCCTCCTACCTAATCTCCGCTTGTAATGAGAAAAAAATTCTGAAATACTTGTGCATATGTACAAAAAAGAGATGTTTGTATAGTGTATACTGTGAAATGGCCTTGACATATATATATATATATATATATATATATATATACACATTGACTGACATGAATCAGTGTTCAGTCAACTCTTAAAGGACTCGATAAGTCTGACTACCAGCTGGCTTTGGATTTCATTCTAATTCTTCTAACTCCCTCCACTATCGCTTCAAATCCACTCTGCTCTGTTCCCAGATTCTAGTCTGTCTGCTGAAACTGAATGTATTTGCTAGAATTCAAATTATACAACATACTCGACATACACAACATACTGGCCTCCCACAATTCCACTTCTGACTGTAACTTAATGTGGTCAAGGCCATTCTCAGTTAATGCAAATTTAAAAAAAAACAAAAAAAAAACACTACAAACAGTCTATTTTTTCTGTTTGTCAGTCTCCTTGGAAGCCAACATGAAATGACAAAACAAGCACCGATTTCCCAAACAGTTCAACGCTAAATTTGACATTTCCTCAAGGTCAGGCTGGTGTCTTTTTTTTTTTTTTTTCCTCCGTCCCCACGGCACCAGACATTCGGCCTCGTTACCTGCCCGTGTGGCTGTCCCGGCCCCGCCTCGCATTAACAAACGCGCTGCATCTGTTCGCTCGAGCGTTTTTCGGATTTATAAAACTCTTCCCTTTTTGACCCGACAGGTTCGGCCATAACACAGCGATTATGCAGCCCTAGAAATATAAATACCTCGCGTCGTCTCTCGTCGGGTCGGCACCGGTCTGCTTGGGAAGCAGAACACGTTTAGAGTGTTCCTGTGCCGGATTGTGGTCCCAGGTCTCTGGCGATGACTCCATTACTAGTGATGGATGCACGTAGCAGATGTTTGTGGGCGGAACCGGAGTGCCATGAGAGGATGGAGCAAATGACACTCCCCAGTACCCTGCATCATAAAAGCTATGCTCAGAATAACCTAATCTACTCCAAGCTAAAATTACTCAAGCTTAGGTCAAGCTCCGGTTTCTCTTCTCCTCTATAATGCTTTGCAGTTACGCTTCAAACGCTCAGAAAGCTCCAACAATTCAAAAAGAATAAGAGTTTCAAGTAGATGACTATGCTGTGCCACAGGTTAGCTTGAGTCTTGGAGATTTTTTATTTATTTATTCATTTGTTTGTTTTTTGAGAATTCTGTTCACTCAAGTTTTTTTTTTTTTTTGATGTTGGATCAAAAGTCAGATCAAAGTTGTGTGAATTTATCATTTGTCATCCTGCTCGCCTCAAGAAAATGGAACTTGCGTAGTACTTGGTAACTGAATCGACTACATTCATCTTTTTGGTTAAATTCAGTTAGTGCACACAAAAGCTGCACAAAATTAAAATCTCAAAATGAAATCTTCTCAGATTAGATTACGTTACACATAGGCCTTTTTAAATCCCTTTTTTGTGAGTTAGTTACTGCAGATTTCCACACAAGGACTCGCACTCTATGTCCAAGCCATATAACTATTAAACATTAAACTATGGAGAACAATGGTTGTATGCTGTCCTTCTGAAATATTTGGGTTGAAACTGGATGATTTGCCTCCAACACTGACAGAGGATTGATCAGAGTACAGTGTTGAATTCCTTTAAAACATTTTTCTGGAATCCTTGAAAATATGCATGTAACAGGGCAATGAGTAAGGTTGTGTGTGTGTGTGTGTGTGTGTGCGTGCATGTATTGGTATGGTTCTGGGGACCAGTAAAATAGCATAATCTGACAAAAGTGCCCGGTGGGGAACAATATGCTGGTCCCCACTAGGAGAACAAAGGGTCAAAAGATTTCTTTGGTTAAGGTTAAGGTTAGGATTAGGTAAAGGGATAGGTTAGTATTCTTTAGTTACAGGATAATGGGAACTAATGGGAAGTCCCCATTATGATATGAGTACAAACTTGTGTGTGTGTGTGTGTGTGTGTGTAGAACTGACTAGACAGTGACAGACTTTGGATTTTGCAATGAAAGAGGAGGATTAAAAGCCCAGAGTTACAAAAGCAAATATGGTTGTTTGCTTGGTGGGCGTGCAGTGACTTTTGCAGATAGGAGAAGGGAGACCATCTATGTCGTGTAAATTCATTGCCTCAGAGGATATATACATATACATATATCCTATCTGCAAATTCACTACACGCCCACCAAGCTAACAACCATATTTACTTTTATAACTATGTATATAATTTCATAATTACTCGACATCTGTGTGAGAATATTAGTGATTCTGGTATAATGCAAGAGCTGAATATAAATACTTTTGAATGCAAGATTGATGAATCCAGTGAAAGAAAACCTGAGACGACAGGCAGAAATTCAGGGGCCTCCAGGGCAGGAGTGGACAGGGCTTTCATCTCCCTCATACCCAGGCCTCTGCCTCATTCCCTGGACAAGCTTTCTGAATGACTAAACACACTGACACTCCGGCATCGCCAATGCACAAACACGGCTCACATGCATGGTTCAAATGAAGTATGAAGAAAAGACTGGCAGAATTTTCTCGGAGTGACATGAAGCGACTGTTAAAAACAGGGATGGGGAGAGAAAAGAACAGAAACTTTGAGATTTGAAAGGTACAGCGGTTACCAACTGGTTTGGGTGGGGGGGCGGGGGACTATTGCTTCACTAACTCGAGTTTATAGACTAGTTAGTTACACGGGGATTTAAGAGTGTAACAGAATCAGATCAACGGATCTGTTGTCAAGCCACCTCCCCTATCACAGTCTTTAATAATCTTGCCACATTGCTAAACTTCCCATACAGAAAAAAAAGGCAGTCTGCAGGTGGCATGAAATGACCTGATTGGGAGTGATATTGAATGACACCCGGCTTATGTGACTAGAACCAGCTGGACCGCTGGGCTCTCTAAAGTCGGTTCAGTATCTGGTGAAGGCACTGCAGCAGCCGGGATCTGCAGCTCTATCAATCAGCAGGTAGCTGCAGTGAAGGAGAAGAGGAGACAGCCAGCGAGGAGTGTGCGTGTGTGTCTGTGTCTGTGTGTGTGTGTGTGTGCGTGTGTGTCTGTGTCTGTGCGTGTGCGTGTGTGTGTGTCTGTGTGTGTGTGTGGCTGCAAAGTCTGTGACTACCCTCTGGAGAGCTACCGCACTGGCAAAGCTTAACTGTGGCTCTCTGCACTCACACACACACACACACACACACACACACACACACACAAACAGCCAGAGAAAGAGAGAGAGGGAGACGGAGTGACACACGTATACTTCACTGCCGATGTTTTCATTAATTTAAGCCCTTTCAAGGCCCAGAGAACTTGGGAAAGAAAACTGGTAGCAGTGCCAAGAACAATGGGGAATTAATTATTTTCAAATATGTGTACCTAATTTAAATTTAGCTACGTCTCTCCAGACCCTAACACCTCTGAGGAGGAGACCAATTAAGTGGAACAGAGTACAGACTGCACTTAATAAATGACACGGGACTTACGGGTCACGAAGTCCATTCTTACACTAAAGCCTATTAGTAAACATATGATATGTCAAAACTTATCATGTTTTTAATACGTCGACGGGGTAAGAAAGTCAAAGACAGACACAGGTAACAGAAATGCGTTAATGGAATTACGGTTGTCTAATTGTCTCCTTCGCTCTCCCTGTGGATTGTGGGTTTTTTTTTTTTTTTTTTGGTTTTTTTTTTTTTCTTCAACAGCCGTAGACTGTGTTTGACGTGGCTTTGACTGAAGGGTAGAGAAATAATCCGGAGACAACTCCTGAGTGATCACAGCTGCCTTAGTTCCCCTTAATTAAATAACTTCAGACGGTATTATCAACTGTTCAGAAAATCCTGACTGTGCAAAAGAGAGGTCTCGTTCTTCACCAAGGCCATTTTTCCCCCCTCCGTTTATTGTATTCAGAAACTATTTCACCATCAAAAAAAAAAGAAAAAGAAAAGTAAAGAAAACGGCCAATATTCATTTGCATTGTGCAGCGTGTCGAGCTCAGCCGTATAAGGTTATCTTTTATCGGCCAAAACGAGATGAAATAGGCTGCTACATACAGTAGCAGGTGGCCAGAACAAATGACTATACCTGCTAGCACTGGCAGCTGGACCGAGTGGGAACGCGGCCAAAATACGGATGGTGTCCGTGAATGGGCTCCCTTCCCTGGTCTGGGAAGCTGAACGGACCTGGAGCGCATACAGGACAAAAACTTAACACGCTCCTTTCTCCATTTTCCATGTTAGCTACTTCAGCTATAGATGCACGTTCGTACTTAGCGGAATACGAGGACCCTAATTTTACTTGAAAAATATAAAGGGACAGGATTTAAAATGCCATTTTAATCCTCTGTGTGTGTGCATGTGTATGTTTGTGTGTGTGCGTGTGCGTGTGTATTTGTATATGTATGTGCATATCGGGCACTTTTGTGAACCTTTCTTCATCACCCAAATGTAGCTGTTGCTTTGTTGTTTGACATTCAGCCTCCACTGTCAAAGATTTTAATGAGAATTTTGGTGTCCTATTAGTCTGCGTTATAATTTTGATTTACTATTCTCCTGAAATGTAATTAGTGTAATTTTACATGCCACAATTACTTCATGAAATTTTGAAGACGTATAAAGAAAATGGGGCTTGCGTCTAATTAATCTTGTGCTAATGGCTTCCACAATGGGGAGTTCTGGTACACTGTAAAGCCATTAGCTCCTCTCTGGCCAGTAAAACCACTACAGTTCCTGTTCACGTTTTGGGTCTAGATTTGTTCACAATCCATTTGCTAATGTGTCTCTTGTTCATTTAACTATTGAAGAATGCTCCACTGTCAAAATAAGTCACTGTTATGAACACAGAATGTAAGACTTGGTCTTTGTCTTGACGAGAGGGGTCTTGACTCTATTTTTAATGTAGTGGCAATTTTTTTTTTTTTTTTTTTTGGCAATAGTGGTTCGATAAGAGCTAATTTAGGTTGGAAAGGTTAGTGTTTGCATACAAGACTTTAAGGTCCCGGCAGGACTGTGCATACTTGGTAAGGTTAGTGTTTGGATACGGGAGTATAAGGTCCCAGCAGGACTGTGCATACTTGGTAAGGTTAGTGTTTGGATACGGCATTGTAAGGTCCCAGCAGGACTGTGCATACTTGGTAAGGTTAGTGTTTGGATACAAGACTTTAAGGTCCCGGCAGGACTGTGCATACTTGGTAAGGTTAGTGTTTGGATACGGCATTGTAAGGTCCCGGCAGGACTGTGCATACTTGGTAAGGTTAGTGTTTGGATACGGGAGTATAAGGTCCCAGCAGGACTGTGCATGCTTGGTAAGGTTAGTGTTTGGATACGGGAGTATAAGGTCCCGGCAGGACTGTGCATGCTTGGTAATGTTAGTGTTTGGATACGGGACCGTAAGGTCCTGGCAGGACTGTGCATACTTGGTAAGGTTAGTGTTTGGATACGGGACGATAAGGTCCCGGCAGGACTGTGCATACTTGGTAAGGTTAGTGTTTGGATACGGGACTGTAAGGTCCTGGCAGGACTGTGCTTGGTTAATAATGTAAGTGTTTGTTTGCACACCAGCCTGTGGAGTCCTTGCAGGACTCTGCGAGAAAAGGAGGAGCTGGTCATCAGAGATTGTAAGGCAACCACTGGAGATGTCTCCAATTAACTCCGTTTTTGCTTTTTTTTTTTTTTTTTTCTTTTTCTTTAGATGTGCTTGGCTGCCCATGGCTTTGTTCTTTCCCCCTCTAACAAGTGTCGTGGAAGAACGGGTGGGGGGGGGGGGGGGGGGGGTGTGCTCAACGACTTTTCGACCTAAATAACAAACACACTCATATATAGGTAGTCTATTTATGACCCAAGTTTTTAGAGTTTTATGTAAATGTCTAATTGTGAGCTTTTGGTAATTTAAATAACATAAAATAAATCTCAAGTTTTTGTGTCGTCCCCCTTTTGAGAATGCGGCTGTAATTGGGAAGCCGATTGGCTCATGGTGTTCTTTATTTCAACAGAAGCTTAACAAGCTTCCATCTCCAATTAACCTGTGAGGACCTTGCTCCGTGGGAAAACACTCCCCTAATAGATCAGGACTGTGGGTCAGCCTCCATGAAGGTTATTAGAAAATGGAGCTGGCTTTTAATTACTTTCAACCCAGAACACTACTCAATGAGATTCAGCCTTGAAAAAAACATGATGTGACTCTTTTTTTTTTTTGACTGATGTCAGATTCATATTTTTTCATGCTCAGATATTCTTTCAGGGTATTTCAGGGTATTGCTGACTTAAATAATTATTTTGCAAGGCTTGGACTGGAATCTGACAGAAATGTCTCTAATTTTCTAATAAATATTATAAGATCTGGAATTTTTCATCACAGATAGAGTACAAGTCTCCAAGGCCCCCTGATGCAATTGGTCATTTAACTCATTAATAATCGGCTTTTGCCAGGACTTCTCCCATTAGAGATACCCCCCACCCCACCCCTTTTGACAAGTGAGGCAGTCAGTAAGAACCTCATTCTCCAACTCTTTCATCATCCTAAGACTGAATGATTCGTGTTTTCAGTGTCTCTGGATATATCCACACTCGTGATTGATATATAATTACTTCACGGCACTCATGCAGAGAGGTTGTTCGCGAGGTCTTGCAGGCTGTGCTTGTGGGGGCCTGACCCCTTTTTTTTTTTTTTTTTTTTTTAATTTGATTTTTTGGGATTGTCAAGAGGTTTTTTATGATCATGTGAACGTGACGGAGCCTGGGTGGCCGAGAAAAAACACAACAGCTTCTGTCATCCTTTGACAGCTAAGGTTATCAGTCTGTGAGTGCCTTTGCACGCTTAGTCCCTTTAGACCTCCCAGGCTTGTCAGTGGCGTAGCTCTGGGCTAAAGAGAGCGGGCGGGTGGGGGGTGAGGCGGGGGGGGGGGGGGGGGGGCGTGTAGAGAGAGCGAGAGCTGAGTAGAGGAATGCAAAAAAGGGGGGGGGGGGGGAGCAGTAGCAGTCCGAGCACAGTAGGGTGATTAGCAGTCTCCCACAGCCACTCAGCCGCTCTGGTCTTCTAACCTCCCTCAATTCCCAGAGGTTTCATTCATTAATTCTCACCACACAGTGTGTTACACGCACAGTCACTGTAGGCTGCTGAATGCCTCAGAATGATCTGATTAAAAAAAACTGTGTTACTTACACTAGATCCTTCAGTAGTTGGCTTGGCTTGTATTATCTATCTATCTATCTGTCTATCTGTCTATCTGTCTGTTTGTCTGTCTATAAAGACTGTGGACAGTGTTTCTATCCGCCTGTTCAACTGTTTGTCTTTCCTGCATCAAGCAGAGGGAGACGCTTAACACGTTGTGGTTCAGTGAGTGGGGTCAGAGCTGGAGTCAGGCCACTTTGCAACCTTGGGCAAACAGATTGGCAGTGACGTCATTCTCCCCCCCCCCCCCGCCTGTCATCTGGGGGTGCAGAGAGAGCTCTACATCTCGAAAGAGACTTATTTGTTCCTAGGAAAGGTTTCCTCTCCAGTATTAATCAGAGCCGAGACAACTCTAAAAAGCCCCTGATTGCTATTAGGCATTGATGGAGAATGGCATGCCTCCTTGTGTTCCGTCAAACAATGAGAGATTCATTTTCTAGCCTGGAGAGAGAGAGAGAGAGAGAGAGAGAGAGAGAGAGAGAGGGAGTGAGTGAGACAGTCTGTGGTATTTGTGCTACCCTCTTCCACCTCTTCAGTGCAACCCCTGCTGTGTTTAATTCCATCTCTGTAGATCTCATTTATACACAGTGACCAAGGAACAATTTCACACATGGGATGTCATGCCAAACTGTGTGTCATCCCGGCATTATTGAAAGATGGGAATGCAGAATTTAGAAGCTGCAAAATAGGATACAATTTAATATTCATTGGAAACTTTAGGGTCATGAAATTGTTATATCACAGATATCAGATGCTTATGAGAGCAAAGTATTAAACACAACTGGGTACCTAAATTCATTTGCTTAACCCTTTATAAGCAGTGCATCAATTCATTATGGTCTAAATTTGTCATTTTACAATTGTATTTCTATAATGAAATGTATTGTATGCATATAAATCGATGTATCAGCCTATATGTCAGATGAGCCTACCTATCAATTCACATTGTGCATGTGTGCATGTGCATGTATATGTGTATACGTGTGTCTAGGTGTGTGTGTGTGTGTACGCATGTGTGCATGCATGCGTGTGTATGTTTATTTAGGGCTCCATGAAAGTGACGGAAGAAAGTGTCAGTTTTTGTAGTTTATACTCTTCCAAGTTATTTGAAGTTTGCACACAATTTTTATTTCTTGATGTTATCCACACGTAACCGGATATTGGATGTCCTTCCAAGACAGTGTTGTGTCCAGTCCTTTCCATATGCTCCTTGTCGAACATTTTGGCACCTACAGCTGGAGTGCATGCATTGAAATGGTACAGACTTTGACAGGAGACATTTGTCAAGTGTGTCAGTGTTTTCTCTGGTCACCTTCTGGGCTTTTGCAATTTGGTGGAATAGCCAAGTTTGCCTCAGGCAAATATTTACACCATATCTTGATGGCTGATGTTTCAAAAATATTAAACCTGGAACTGTGTCCTTTTTTTTGGGGGGGGGGGGGGGGGGGGGGGGGTGTTGGGTCTGTATATATGAAAAACTGTTTGTATAAGCAAATATAGGGGGTGTCGATACCAGTATTTATGTGTATTCAAAACATACAAATTTCAGTAAAACGTCCTTTAAAATGTTAAACTGTTAATAATCTGTTTGGATTTATTTTGTCTAGTTTAGTACAGTTTTTCGTACAGTTTAGTAGTTTTTAGTGCATTTTAGTGGAGTTTTTTAGTACAGTGTATGTCCTTTCAGTCTTCAAATTTAAACCTAGGTACATTCTCTATCACCATAGTGCTGGGACTGTCATTGACATCAATGCATTGATGAAAATTCTACATGTAGTCATTCCATATCCCTGTTTTACATTCTCAACTGCTTTTGTGAATCAGATTTATGAACTTCCTATTCAAATTTCATTACATCTCAATAATTATAACCTTAAGACAGACCCTCAGTGGTTGGAAGGAAGCTTCTATTGTAGCAAAGAGAAAAAAAAAAAACCCTGATGAAATTATTTGATAATAATCTATTGTTAGGGTTGTCATACTGTAGAGGACGGGGCTCTTTTTTCTTTTTCCTTGAAATTACCGTAATTATTTTCTTCCAACTTTTCTTCCACAGCCTGGGAATTTACCTTGACAGCAATATTATATGAAATGCTTTTAGTTCCCCAGCAGTGCATCCGTCATCTATGCCCGAGATATCGGTGAAGGAGAGAAAGGGGGGAAAAAAATGCGTACATGGATACGGCTGAGAGCCGGAGCCGTTCGGACTTGATCAGGCGCTTACTGAATTAGACGGAGGGAAAAACAGATTTGATTTTGCAGAGTCTGATCACATCAAGGGAATGCAGGCAGAGCAGTCAGGCAATGTGTGACATTGATTAAAATTGCTCCTTCAGACTTTTTTTTTCTTTTGGCAAAGAGAAAAAAAAAAGGCAGGTGACAGACGAAAAAAGTGACCGACAAAAAAAAAAAAAAAAAAATCATCAACTATAAGCTCGAAAGAGAAAAAAAAAATTTTTTAAACTCCATCATCACTATCATTTTTCTGTATTTTAACTGGGGTGTTTGTAAAAGTCAAATTTAAACTTAATCTCTTTGTTGGTTAGAGATCAAGAAGACGTAGAAGTCTTGTCTCTCTTGTTTTGTTTTTTTTCTAAGGCGGTAAATCTTACCATCTAAATTTCTCGCCTTGTAGAATTTAAGAACGTACCAGCATTTTAGTTTCTTTCAAAGGTTTGGTTTGTGTTATGACATCTTGTATGACATATTCAATTGTCATAAGTAATAATAAACCCGGAAAGTGCCTCTTTTCAGACCTTTTTTTTTTTCAGGCTAAATCCAGTCATGATAACACGACTGCAGAGGTTTCTTTTTTAAGAAATAAGAAAATTAATTTTCCACACATGACTGGGTCACGTGCCGCTGTGAGAAGTCAGTCTCACAAAGAGAGAGAGAGAGAGAGAGCGAGAGAGATGGAGGTGAATCAGGTAACTGCAGATAATGGACAGGCTAGCTATTACAGTGATGTGCTCCTCAGGCAAGGTGAATCAAATGCCACTTTCCTGCACACAGGGATCACACCGGTGAATATCACCTTACTGCACACTGCAGGCCAGCCACGAAGACAGAATTATTAGAGCTCAGAGATTTTCCACGATGTGGAAACTGATAATTGCTGTAAGGCGATTTAAAGAATCCACATTTAAACCAGTGAGAAGCACCAGGCAAACAGAACTGGTTAAGGAACTAGAAGTTTCTTGGATTCACTGTAATTACCTTTTTTCATTTTCTTCGTCAGTTTCTTTCCTCTCTGCTCCAACTGCATATGCTTTACTGCTCCTCTTCAGTTCTATTTTTCATAGCATTTTTTTTTATATATATAATATAATGGAATAAAGAGTTTGTTTATTGAAACAGCCAAGACTCTATGCACGTCAGCACATCCTTCAGAATTTAAGTAGCATTGAATTCCTCTCATTCTTTTTTCAAAAAGTATTAAAGGATTACATAGATAAAAAAAAGAGGAAGGGAGGGGGGTATCCCTCTACAGAGGCTCCTCATGTTGAGCGCTAGAAAGACAGAATACTGTTTGTCCACGACAGGACTGTTTGTTTAGCTGAAAATGTCAGATAGACTAGCAAATCCAATACAAGCACCTTTTCCTCCACAGAGGAATATGGTGAAATTTGTATTGAGATTGGAAAAGAGCTTTGCATCTCTCTCCGTAATGTGACTTACCACAATTCAGACTCGGTCAGCTCCGCTCCTGACGTTTCTGCTCTGTGAACGCTCACACACCCAGATCACGTCTCATTCAGTTCAGAGCTGGAGCAGACAAACATCTCACAAATACCAGTATATCTCATGATTAGAACATCTGAAGACGCGCATCGTTATTGATGTTGCTCCACGTGATGTTGCTAGCATGAAGTCTACGCAGGTGCCTATATATGTTTATGTAAAAAAAACGATCTTGACCAAACACGAAAGGATATTTCCCTGCTTCTCCTTTCAAATTTTGTTTTAATCACTGGCAGTCTATTTATACCTTTAGGTATAATGATTAACAATAATAACAAATCATCTGTGAATGAAAAATCATATCTGTCTATCTATCTATCTATCTATCTATCTATCTATCTATCTATCTATCTATCTATCTATCTATCTGTCTATCTATCTATCTATCTATCTATCTGTCTGTCTATCTGTCTGTCTGTCTGTCTGTCTGTCTCAATTCAATTCTGTTATATATTTTAGCTTTCATATAAAATCAGTGACTGATACTGTAAATGCGAAAATCCAGAATAATTTCTATCGACATGGTTTCGTACCACAATCATCCTTCTTATGGACCAAAAATAACTAATCGTGACTCTCCACAGAGTATATCACTGAGAAGTGATACTTATGTATGGATAGATATCTGCTTGGTTTAAAAAGCCTTCTCAGAGTCCCTCTCGGGCCTGTTTAAGAGTGAGCGTCATCTAATGATAACACAGACTCACATTAATTGATCTTTGTCAAATCTTTGTCTCTCAACTCTGAGACAACTCACTCTCAACTCACTTAACACTTATTCACTCTTAGCTTGAGAAGAACATTACCAGGAAACGTTTGAGACTAAATAATGAGATGGAAAATGCTAAAGGTGGTGTTTGGGTGTTGACTCTGTTGAACTTATGTGCTTTTACATGAAGAGCGATACGTGTTGTATACCTAGTGTGTTTAATTAGATGGTGTGCCAGGTTTTGGGTGTATTTGCTTATGCTAATGTTAATGTTTTCTCTGGCTATTTTTTCTCTTCTTTTTTTTTTTTTTTTTTTGTGCTTGATATCGCAAGCTGTCTGTATAGCATTAATGGTTTGAAAACCTAATTAGAATTGCAGTTTTACTTCTATTGTGTTCCGTTGCTGCTTTGACTTTAATAAAATCCTTTTAATGCTTTCGAGTGCCATTATCTATAAAGGTAAAGTAAGGGCTGTCTGTTCTCTGCATTTAAATGTTTGTGGTCTAAAATGAAAGTGATGAAAACATGCTCATTGATGCAGCCTTTCCCTGGAAATACATTTCTGTGCAGTACTCCGAGTCAAGAGAGTGGTTCGTTTTGAGCCTTGGAAAAGTAAAATCAATCGTGTTGAAACATGACAGATACTCATTAGAGCCTGCTTCAGCTCTACGCAAGATTGACAACCAACTCTGCCTCTCTCCCACCCAGTTCTCTGTAGATACAGTCCACAACATCTACAGAGTTAAAAAGCTAATGTACTGGAGGAAGTAGCTTCACTTTTTTAACTAAAGATACCGTATAACGTTTGTAAACTGCGGTTCACCCATGATTCATTTACAGCTTGGATCTGTCTGTATTCATTTTTTTTTTTTTTTTTAATGATTATTGTTCAAAATCCCTTGAATGACAAAGGTTCTTCCTTGTGTATTCTCAAACATGCTTTGCGAAAAAGGTCAAAGAGAAAGCACGCCTTCCATCAGAAATGCTCTTTGTTTTCCTGGACACGTCACAGGAACCATACTGTTATCTCAATACAGGAACGTATAGATGTTAGTCATCCAAATTTATCAGGTGGCCAAACAATCTTGGCCTGATATGCAGATGTGAGGTGTGGTAGACTTGACATCTACTAAACTTTCCTTTTCATTTCTGTTTCAACTTCTGCGCTCTTGAGAAAAGGGATTCTGATTGCAGGGTTAACAGGAAACATCATCAAGGCCAGATTAATAAATATATTTAATCCACCGTATAAAAAAACGCTCGTGTTAATTGACCCGCAAGTCACCAAAAAAAAAAAAAAAATCTATCAGAATGTTCAACAGCTGTTTAGTCAGGACGGGCATTAGCTCAGTTCCTTTAGGCAAAAACATTTTGGCATTCCAAAGCTGAAGAATGAAAATGATATTTCAGAAATCATTTTTGTGAATTTTAGATTTCATCTCAAGACCTCACCTCTTTTCTTGTCTTTTTTTTTGCATCCAGAAAATGTGATGAAGCCTTGGTGATGCCTCTCCCTCACAATGCCTTCACCAGCTCGTCAGTGTTTACCAGTGGGTATGCTCCTGGATTCGCCAAACTAAACAAGAGAGGAGGTAATGACCTTTACAAACACACACACACACACACACACACACACACACACACATTTCTTCATCACCTCACCTGCCCTGTACCTTTACTCAGTATTTGCAGACTGGCAGGAAACAAGAGAAGCCAAGAACTAAGCCACCCTCACTCAGGCTGCTGTCATTTTTTATTTTATTACTATTATTTTTTTTTTAATAAACTTCAATTTCACAGCTGCACAACCATCTTCCACTTATATATGACTGAATGCGACACGCATGCATGTGCTGCACTGCATTTGTGAGTCATTACCACAATAAATTTTTACTGAAATTTCATTGTGTGGTAGAGTGAATAAGAACAGCTCACTTAATTGCACGGAATATGTCCAATACATACAGCTACAGGGCTTTAGATTAATCACATACATCACACACATGCACAGGCTGGATTTGCTCTCTTTCACAGATGTGCACAGCTGCACACATTTTCATGCGCCTGCTGATACACACACACACACACCTTGTGAAAAGTCATTTTAGTATGAATGATCCGTGAGAATTCTCCCCCACTTTTTTAATGTCTGTAAGGAACCTTTCAGTCAACGCTTATTTTTTATTAAGTCGATTTTATTATTTTGTCTTTTTGCAGTCTGTTGGTCTAAGTGTCCTTACTTTGCAATACATTTAGCGTCACTGCTTAGTACATTTTGCAGGTTAAATTTTTTTCTCTTTTCTTTTTTTTATGTATTGTGGTGGGAAAAAAAAAAAAAAACTGAGTGAAATTCTCACCGCATGTGCGACTGAGCTTTAATTTGGAATTTGGTATGGTTGCTAAAGCTAACGTGCTAAGTTCTGCTCAGAGGTGTGATTTTGATGCCCGCCAGATGTTAATGAAGCAGCGGTGCATGCGAGCGCACGCCGAAGGGCAGTTATTGGCGCAACGTGCAGGATTCATAAGATACGAAGCAAAGCTGTACACCACTGGCCTCGCCCAACACCACAAAAAACTGTATTATTCAACAGCCCTTTCTGAAACATATCTATGTATATTTGGACGGTTATTTAAAAATTGACTTATATAGGTAGAATTTTACTTAATCTTTTGGTGTTGAGCAAAAAGAAGTAACTTCACCTGAGGAAATCTTCTGCTTATGCTGCTGACAAGTGTTGTTGCTAAGTAACAATTACATCTTCCTCAGAGCAGTAACGGCAGACAAATAGCCCACGGATTATTCAGCTAGGCACATTACACTGGATTGATCTATGTTACAATAATAACTTTAGTTCCTCCCTATTTGGTCACTATTCTTCTTTGTGTGACAGGAAAAAAAAAACAAAAAAACATCTAGCCTGTATTTGTGTTTTAGAATTCGCATATAGTTTCACGACAGGAAGGATTTATGGAAAATAATAATAACAGAAACAAACAGACAGAATCACCCAAGATGGCTTGAAAATCTCTTCCCTCCCCCCTGAGCCTTTTCATCCACTTTTAGATGTTTTTAGGCCAGCAATCAAATGAAGTGAGTCTTCCTGTGTCCGGCTGTGAGCTGTAACTCTTTGTTTGCGAACGTGCCAGAGCGATGGTATGAGAGAAGAAGAAGACGTGGAAAACGTCGTGTCCGTATGTCCTGATGCCGGGTTTGGAACATTCTGGAAAGAAGTGGACGACAGTCATTCATACTTTGTTAAGGGACGTTCCAAAGAACTCTGCTGTGTCCTCTGAGACTTTGGGGATGATGTAACAGCATTAAACAGCGTAATACATGGGTGCTCGATGAACATGGTGCATTGGCGTCACTCTGTCATGTCCTTCCAGTAAAGTATAACGTAATTCCCTGCAGCTGGTCTGAGTCAGACCATACATACCGGTGTTGCCTGAGGGATTTTTTTTTTTTCTCTGAATCATGTTTCTGACACAGGTTCTTTTTAACAGAAATACAGTTCACATCTACTGTAGGAATACAGATATTCTATTTTCACAGAACTGCAGAATTTGAAACGTTTCAAAACATGGAGTCAGTAGTTGTGCCGTTCCATCTGACAAGTATCAAATGAAATCTTGCTAATAAAGTTGCGTGTTGGACAACATAGTCATGCCACGGGTGGCCGCATTTTGAATGTCAGCAGGCTCGTTGTATGAGTGAAAGGTGGTTATATTACAAGGTTTTTCCAGCCGCAGAGGTGGATATAAGACGTGGCCTTTTCTGTGTAAAGGCCACAGGGTATTATAGGAATATTCAATAGCACGTGGCCCCTGGCTCTCTCTCCATCACCAGTCGGCAGCCAGGCTGGCCTTGCTGTGACAGGGCTGAGCTGCGGCTCGCCTGTGGGATTTCTGAGCTGACGAAGTCACACATTTCCCCTCCCTGTCAACCCCCCCACCCCCACCCTCACTCCCCAACCTGTACCCCCCACTTTCACCCACCAACCACCCCCCCCCCCCCCCCCCCCCCCCCCCCCCCGCAGACAGACAAACACACACACACACACACACGCGCGCACACACTGCAGGTTAATCCCTTTGTCACACAGACATGGTTACACTTCATAACGCGACACTTTCCACCTCTTGCGTAAGATGGACCTGCCAACACCTCACCGAGTTGCCAAAGGCCAACACACACCCACGCTCGGATCGACCTGCCTCGTCTCTCTCTGCCCTTTACGGACTATGAGTGTCATCGCAGCTTTCACATTTCCACAAAGAAAAAAAGTGTATTTCTCTTCATCATGGAGAAATCAGGCGTGTTCGCAGAGTTATAATCTTTTGGAGGAACAGAGCTCTGTTTGTTATGCGTGTGTCGCTCAGGTTGGTTGTTCGTGACACCGCGAGGGAAGAACACAGCCATCAATCTACCGCAGATTCTCATTAAATCATTAGAGAAGAGAAGAACTGGGGTTGGCCGTAGCCTTCAATCTCCGGCTGAAGTATGAAGTTTTCATATGTCTTGTGGAGAATACATTTCCAGTGTATGAATAGCAATGCGAGGTGTTCTAATTAAGTCTATACTTACATAGAGTTGTAATAATCTTTTCAAAAAAGTTTATACTGCCAATCTACCATCCTTAAATGTACTGTAATAATGTTTATATTTTTCCACAATGGGCCATATGGGACAATATAAACACTACCAGGGGTCATACAACACTGACTAATTTGCTGTTTATCCATGTTTTCCTTCGTTGCTAAGTGGCATCAGTGAGCAGTCGGTATAAAACATGATGCATTCCGAGGTTAGAGAGTGTCATATTTTGACAGTCTATCAGCATATGTTACTACGCTGGCCCTCTCTAGCCGCCTGTCCGGGCTACGCGGCCAGGCGCGGCCCCCATTGCCCTGGGATTGGCACGGTTTCTGGATGCCCTCTCCGATGATGTCACAAAGGTGGTCTCATTTTCCGCAGTCCAATGCGCAGCGTCGTAAAAGACCGTGGCTGTTAATGAGAGAATCCAGCCCTCCATATGCCAGCACCAGATCCCCCCCCCCCCCCCCCCCCCCCCCCCCCCCCCCCCCCCCCCCCCCCCCCCCCCCCCCCACCCCCCCCCCCCCCGGCTTCGCCAATGACACATTACTCAGAAGAGTTACGTTTGGCAAATGCATGGGGCCATGCAAGGAATTCATAGTGATGAGTCAATTTACCACAATCTTCCAGCTGGAACTAGAGCAGAGATGGCACAAAATCAATTGTATGTAGGACTCATATTTATCAGCGTTTTCTGTGCTGACAGCTTGAGACGAGTGGAGACTTGAATGCTTAATGGTTTTTTGGTTTTTTTTTTGGTCTTATAATAACCCTATTAACTGCACAGAACTGTTTTGTCACAATGTTGGCTAATTCTTTTTTATCATTTCACGAATAAATAGGTTTTATATCAAATACTCACAGGATCCAATATGTGAATAGGGAAAGAATACGGGGACTGGAAATAATTAGTAGAGTATAATGACCAGTTTTATTATTATATTAGTCTTCCATTGTCAGTTAGGCTTATGGAGACAGAGTTGAAATAAATATCTGTCCCAACGAAACCAGTCTTTTCTCCTTCCAGTCTCTTGTGTCCTTTTTCTGTCTGCCTTGTTCTCTTTTCTCCTCCAACCAAGTCCAAAATAAATAAAATATATAAATAAACAAATAAAGAGTTTCAAAAACATTTTGGGGTTCGGCAAAAGAGCTTAACAGACTTCGCTACAGTGCATGCAAAATGGGGAAAAGTTTGATTTACCGTTTTTTTTTTTCGGAGCTTTTGTGTGCACCGTGAGTGGTTTTCGTAATGTTTCATACTCCACAGATAAATATCATCTCAAAAAAGAGAGAGAGAGAGAGAGAGAAAAAAAAGGCATAAGATGACACTTCCCTCTGTAATCCACTGCCTAAATCTGTTTATTCATTCCAATTTGCAAAATGACTGGCAGCTTTGGCAAGGGCGCAAAGAACCTCTGCATGTATTCGCTTGTTATTTCTGAATATCATTTTGTACATTTAAAAAAAGCCCAAAAAACTGGTCTATGAAACAGGTCTGAGAGAGAGAAAGAGAGAGAGAGAGAGAGAGAGAGAGAGAGAAAGAGAGAGAGAGAGAGAGAGAGAGAGCGAGGACTGATCAGATTACGGCAGTAGTTTAATATATTGCATTACATATTTTATTTGGAAAATTTGCTTTCTTATGTTATTGAGGCCGGTGACATTACCTGCATTGTTTTAGCTGAAGATGTGAAGAAATTTTCAGTTATTCATTTCAGTGTTTCTCCAAATATCGGGATCCTGATAAGTGCAGTGCTGTCAGTTTGTATTGTCTGAAACATTGAGATCCATTAGTTTGTTTCATTAAATTCAGCATAGCGTCCAAAACAATTCAGGGTGGTTAGCGGAAAATTCTGGCATTCATAATAAACCATATTGTTCTCTGCACTGCAGTACATTGGGTCAAACATTTCCAGCACACAGGTTAATTCTTCTGAATAAACAACATTATCATAGTCGCACACCAGGGGACTTACTCATTGAAGTAAATCTTTTTGAATCCAGTGCACATGTCTGTTTTATTAAATATGATAATCACAATAACAAGTCTTTGTGTTTGTGTGGCATGTTTGTGTGTGTGTGTGTGTGTGTGTGTGTGGTGGTTTTTTTTCTTCTTCTTCTTTTTTTTGTTCTCTGTATTTTTGAACGCTCTATAATGAATTCCAATAATGAATTCCAAATATGACCAAACTTTGAAATTCATCTATTTGGTCATTTATTTATTGAACATTAGTCAGTTTTGTCATGTCTGCCTAAAACACCCTTCTGGAATAATACATTTTGCTGTGAGGTAAAGAGTGTCGCGTTTTAAAACTTCTCATTCAGAACCTACTTATCATATCTTTTTTTCTGTCCTCAAATGAAATCATGTGACGTAACTCACTGACATACTTCAGTTAACTTGTGAACTGGACATCTCAACACAGTATATGCAATTAAGTGTGTCAGACAGCATGAGTGTGTACAGCAATGAAAACATAAATTATGCATTATGTCTAAGTCCACTGAAGCAGGATATATTTGTACATTGATTTTTGAGTCTGAAGTACAGTGTCTATATTTGTGTCTATAATCCTTGGACTAACAGAGACACATATGTTCAGTCATCTCCTTATGAGGTTTAAATGTCTCACCACACAGGTGTTTCAGAGTGACCTTCCTCAGAGAGGTAAAAGGTATGTGTAAAGAAACCCTCAAAAATTTGTTCTGTCATTGGAAGGGTAGGACATCCATTTAGTGACAGTACATCTGTGTGTGTGTGTGTGTGAGAGAGAGAGAGAGACAGAGAGAGAGAGAGAGAGAGAGAGAGCAGTGCCAGGCGTTCTCTCTTTGAGAGGAAAAGGTCAAATGCCTCTCAAGTGGAAACCTGTTTGTATCGCACAGCTGGAAAGAGAGAGAGAGTGGCATAGTTGCTCTGTTTTCACCGGCCTGTTCTGAATGAGACGGTCAGCAACAGGGAGGCTAATGAGAGCTGGAGTCAGGAAACAATTGAGATGATGGTGGGAAGTGGAGAGAGCTGGAGAGGTGTCAGGGGAGGAGAGGAAGAGTATGAGTTTGCCATTCCGTAACTCAGGACTTGCTGAATGGCTTTTCGGCCAAGTGTGGGGTCCTGACGCGAGGCATGTCGGCAGTGGCCCTTGGCCCCTGATTTGCCTTTCTCCCTCTCTCTCTCTCTCTCTCTTTCAGCAGTACTCTACAAAGAACTCATCCTCATTAATTATTTGAAATAATGAACTCTCTCTCTCCATCAGTAAAGAAGGACACTGCTGTTTTTATTTTTTAATTTCATTTTATTTTGCCCAAAAATTATATTCTGTGTCTTTTTTTTTTTCCCTTCAGAATCTAATACGTTTTTTATTTTTTTTCTTCTTCTTCTTCTTCCATTTCTGCATCGTTTGAAGTTTTTCTCATTTAACTCGAGCATTAAATCCATTTCCCCTTTACTCTTTGAAAACATCTAATTTCCCACTCCATGTCAGCATTTAGAAAATGAATATTTTTTTTTTTTATCTGTCAGGGAGCAGTTTTATAACTATCATTAATTTTATGGATTTTTGTGATGCAAGGGTAATCAGATTTTTTTTTTTTTTTTTTTTTTTGCTATTCTTTGCATTCTGCATGTTTATTTGAGAAACTGAATAGATACTAAACAGCACAGTGAAAAGTTAAGGGATGAACCTTCTGAAGAGCAAAGGCTTGCAGTCACTGGACTGGGGGAAGATCCTCCACCGTTCGATAGCCTTACATCAGCCATACTCATTAGCACCTTTGTGTCATGCCCTCGCTAACTTCACTCCGCCAGACGAGCTGTTAAATCTATCTATACGTGCTTTTCCCACCGACACAAAGCCATTCTGATCTTACCCACATAGAGACCCTTTACTCTCTCTCTCTCTCTCTGTGATTCATACCGACAGATAGGTATTACACAATGTCAGGTCTTCCAGACGGTGTGAGGAAAGTGTAGATAATCACTAGACATCAGATTATGGATTTCAGCTAAGTATGAAATGTGTCATGATGCCAATATGAGGAGTGTGAAAAGTTTAGTGGCAATACAGTAGCTTAGCATTTACGATAAAGGCGGTGAGAAAGTGATTTTTATATAACAAGTCAGGTTAACATCTCTTGCTATTAATATTCTCATTGGACGGCTCTCAGACTCTAAGACTGGAGGTCAAGAAACAAAATAAAAAAATCCTTTCCTTTTATCAGATATTTGACATGACAGCTATACAGACGGTTCAGAAGTGAAAACAGTGTACAGATCCCTTATGTTTGCTTGCGAGAATCTCTTTGTAGTATATTTAGTAACTTTCTTGTCTCACGGACCAGTCATTTATGCTTACACTCTGCTTGGACGTAGACACTCGCGGTCCGCTTCTTTTCATCGTTGTCTGTTTAAAAGCTTTTCTTAATTTATTATTTACAACCCCTGTTTCTGATGCCTTATGATGGACAATACGCAGAAGATGACCTGAACTGAAACGACAGTCAGTTTAAAATCATCGCTAATTGTACGGACATCCTCTGAAGATTTGGGGAAAAAAACACGGAAGGTTTTCAGGAACGTTTGCCCTAGTCCGGTCGATTTAATTTTCCCCGAACATTTGTATCGGAGTCATCAGAGATTACAGCCCTTGCGTCTGATCTCACAGTGGAATGCACTGATCTCTATTTTCTGGCGTGACCCTCTTTTCTCTCCTCACTGTCTTGGCTCCTTGTCCTTCCACTGCCCTTTCTATTGCTCCCCTTATCTCCTGCAAACATCTGCCACAGGAGTGGGTCACAGTGGAGTGGCTGTCTCCTGACTCCTCTTAGCTCCCTGTGAAGTTTCGGGTCGTCCTGTTCTTTGGGCTCCTCTTACCGCCGCCGATAGACCGCACGCAAAGAGTCGACACGTCCAGTGCCTGCCCACCCAGTTTATTTCATGCCAGGCTGGTAATCTGGAGTCAGAACACATGCACGAATTTACTCAACAGAAAAAAAAAAAAAGAAAATCATTCAGATATATATTATGTGCTGTGAATTTTTATCTTGTCAGCTTATCTTGTCATTTATTGGATGATGTAACGCTGAGCAAACTCAAGGATGTGTAATAACTACAAAATGACATCGGGATGACACCAAGTCGTTTAAACAATCAGTACAGTAGCTGCTTTCTCATGGGCGCAGAAAGATCTTCCTGGCCTCAGACTCCATGTACTCTGGGTAGACAACATGGAACAAGGACAAGGTCTTTGTGATCTTGTACTCCGAGCCATTTAAAAATGAAACATTTTCAAATTTATATTATTGTTGCATACAGAAAACACATCATATTCTGTACATACATTGCGTTTCTGAGTGAAACGTTAACATTATTTGACGACGATGAAACGTTTGTGTTATATAACAGTTCAAATATTGCGAGTGAGTCACGTAATATGAATAATGGGTTTCATTTGAATCGTCATTTCATTTTGACTGGTCTCTAGCTCCTCAGCTGTCATTGGTTCTAATTTGGTCTCCACCCTAGATGGTCTTGTTTTGCTTAGCCTGGACTCTCCTACTGTGTTGTCTGTCTAGTTCTTATACATTTATCAACGGCAGCATACGTCTGTCTCTCAGATAAGACTGTGTACCTCAAAAGCCTATGCTCAAATTCATTGGTTGTTCAATGATATTTCATGCTGATCTAGGCATTACCAAGCTGTGAGTAAGAGCTGTATAATTGGATTACGGGTTGAATTGTTTTGGTGGCTGGACTAGTCCTTATCAGGTTTCTTTGCATGGGCCTTGGTTCCAGGTATCTGTCATCACAAGCCGTGTAAGGACGATACGTCGACAAAATCTCCTGTCAGATAGGTACTTGCTTAGCAATTTAAAGTGATTCTTTTTCATATTGCCTTAAGCGATGACAAAAACGGAGTATTTGAAAACCCTCAAGCCGTGTGAGGAATCTGTCCTGGAGGCAAGGATGTCAGGGCTTTTGAAAAAATAAATAAGTTATAGTATTATCTGATAATATGCTGCAGGGCATTTAAGGTAAGATTGTAGAAATCCATGTAATTCTTTTTTTTTTTTTTTTTTTTCCTAGGATAGTGCAGGCCACCACATAAAATTACACTGATCCTGCACGACACAAAATCCACTAAATATTGAACTGTTATCCTATAGTTTTATGAGTGTACATATATATATATATATATATATATATTTCATATTTCACAAGTACTTGTGCTTGGCCTCCTTTGAACAGTATCCATTATCGAAGTTTATGTATTTATTTATTGTTTGTGTGTTTGTATGTTTGTTTTTCACATTCCCCAGGTGCTGGTGGTTGGTCTCCATTGGACAGTGACCATTATCAGTGGCTGCAGGTAGACCTGGGAAGCAGAAAACAGATCACAGCCATTGCCACACAAGGCAGATACAGCAGCTCTGATTGGACCACGCGTTACCGTCTTCTCTACAGTGACACGGGCAGAAACTGGAAACCGTACCATCAAGATGGAAACATATGGGTGAGCACTCTATGAAGGATTCAGTTTTTTCAGTCAAATAATGACATGATCCGTCAGTTCATCTGTATATTCAAGGAGACAAATTAAAACAAACGAAAGACCAGTAGAGAAAATGAACATATTTCAGTGGTCCTAGGTGATGCAGTTAAGCAGAGTTTATCTCGACAACAAAATTCTCATTTTTCCTCGAGCATGAACCTTGCCTTTTACGGAACTCTCTCTCTTCTCTCTCTCACACCTTTTTTCTTCAAACAAGTACAAAATTGCTGAATTTAATTATCATGTTATCATGTAGCATTCCAAACGACGTCAGCCTTGCAGATTTAGAATTAAAATGTTTTCGCAGACGATAAATAAATTAAATAAATAAACAAACAAACAAACTTTTCCCATCTGTAACACTGCTCGGATAGCTCTGAATGAGAATATTACACAAACAAGGCTTTGCCATGCCAATTATTAGCCATGACCGCTGAATGCTAGTGGTCTGCTTTTGAGTAGCATACATGTGACACAGCCTACAGTGAAGTTGCTTATCAAGGACAGTTGAAGATCAGTCAGTCAAGCTGACATTCCTATTCAAACAGGGTGATTTAATCAAGGGGGTAAGCAATCAGGAAGGCTATTTTAGAGCGAGAGAGAGAGAGAGAGAGAGAGAGAGAGAGAGAGAGAGAACAGGGCTTGAGACAGGTGATTGGGTTTTATGCGGACAGGGGGACACCCATGGCATGCTCAACACCAGAGGGAGAGAAGATGAGAATAACTCTGTGTGTGAAGTCTGGGTATAAAAAAACTCCTGTGTGAATTTATTCACCCCCCCCCCCCCCCCCCCATCTTACTGGTTCAGTTACTCTATGTCACCTTTGGCTATTTGATAATTAATGGATCGTGCCTCTGGAACAAAGAGGTATTTGATATCTTTTCTTTCTTCTCCCCCTATTCTTTCTAATGACTGTCCTTCCGATCTAATTGCACCCGGGCTTAAAATAGTTAACACCAAAACTCCACCCGTCACAGTAGAAATCGAACAAATTTGTCATTTGAAATCGAAATTCGTAATGTACGATAAAAATAAATTGCCTACCTTGTTACCCGTCTTGTAAATTGATGATATTTTTTTGCATAGGTACCTCCAGCTGAGGGACTGGTGGAATTGGCAATGTAATATGTAACTTTGGCTGCACAGTGTTGGGGGAAAAAAAAAAAAAAAAAAGACACCATTTCTCAGTGTGTGCGTTTGCTGGGTAACTCTTTTTAATGTGTTTGTCCTTGGGGATGTATTTAATTTGAGCTAAATGAACCTGAGCTGGTGGTGGATCAGAGAGCCGGAGCACACATTATTCTGGAAGGTTCCCTGTAGATACCAAACACATCAAGCAAATGAGTACTGAAGCTTTCAAACCTCCAAAGAAAAAAAGAAAAAAAAAAAAACTAATTCACTTTTTAAAGCGCTCAGTTACATCTCAATAAATCATGCATCTGTATTCGTGCTTCTAGTTTTTGCAGGAGGGGGGGGGGGGGGTGAGGCACAAGGGGAGAAAAACAAGGAGGGTTTCCATCGAGAGTGCAAAGTGCCTCATTTTTCCAGGACATGCAAAGGGCACTGACAGGTCACTTTGCATCCCTGCGCTAATGTTTGGACAATCAATACTTTTTACACATTTATAAACATTCGTGGGAAGCATTTTGTAGTGTTTTGTCATTACTGCACATTAGCACTATTATTTCAGTTCCCATGGTTGCGAGTCTTAGCTACGTGAAACTAGCATGATGATTAAAAGAAAGAAAAAAAAAATTACATAACATTAGAAATATTATATGGTTGAATCTCTCATTACTGTCAGGATATGAAGACTTTGCAATCATGTTTTAAATATTAAAGGAGTAATCTACGAAGATGCTTTAAATAGCACTCAGCGGTCAGCTTGGGCACATTCAATCCCATCTCAAAATGAATTATTCTCACCCCAACAGATACAGCCTAACCTTATGATATTGCTTATGGAGAGAAGCCTGAGTTTGCTGGGAATCCACATCGCCGACACTTCCCCAAGCTTTCGATAAATTTGTTCAAGGCGAGAGACTTCTCTTGACTGACTTCGCTGTATATTAGAACTTCTTCATGACAGTCTGCGGGATGGATACAGTAATTGGGTTATTGAACTGTTTTACTGGTTGTCCTTGCCATTCTAATTCATCACGTTTTGTAAGCAATGTTATCGCAGAGTTTTGCACAGACAGATTCTGTTGGCCAGTGAACAGAACTGGGGGCTTGGGCGGGGGAGGGGGAGGGGGAGGTTTAGGACCAGAGATTAGGGAGAGTTTCTTGGATGCTAACATTCCAGTGTTATTTATCATAAAATGACAAACTGTCATGCACGGTTACGACTGGCGTTTTCTCCTTTGCTGTCGTGTCGAAGCCACATGCTCTATAAGCATTCCAAATCCAATGTGTCGTTTGTCCCAAAAATGTATTTGGCTCCTCAATGATTCATTTCTGTCAGGGTATGGTGTGATGTATGATAAATGGAAGGGGAGGGGGGTGGTGGGGGCTGCCACTATGATATCTGTTTGCTTTTGATCCATGTTTCCAGATCACACATCAAACATGGATCAACATTTAGGATTTACAAGACGTCAGTTTTCCTTGCGTTCCCGCCTTTCTTCCTCTCCGTGTCTGTCCCTTGACGCACGCTGTCCCACTGGCTGCTAATATCACTCACTCCATTACCTGTTTTTTTTTGGGGGGGGACTCCTTTCTTTGTTTTTTGTTAAAATGTCAATTATGATTTTGCCCTCTGGTTGACCTAATAGTACGGATTAATTCATTGATAGTTTATAAAATGAATTGCATGAACATCCTCATGTAAAATATAAGATTACCACAGTTTCCACTATATATTGTTAGAAATTCATGAAATTTCGGCAGATATTTCATGTTTTAATAATGGTAAGAATTCATATCTGTAATGCCTAATGCATGTTTCACCTCCATTCAAATCACCCACAGTTCAGACTCCTGCTATGAAATACGGACAGTGTGTTATACACCATACCTCAAGCATCATAATTGGCTTTCATACTAACATGTACGGTTACCATGGAGATTTGTCAAGTCAGGATGCCAGATGACTAGATTCGTGATCCAAACTCTGCTGCACAGATAGTTTATAAGGCTGAATATCTAATTGAATCTCTCGGGACTAAAAGTACTAATAATGAGCATTGATGCATAATTTAAAGTAACAACTTAAGTGAACTTTTTCTTTTTTTCTTTTTTCTTCCATTCTTTTCTTAGACAAACTGGGGAAATAAACTGAGAAGCAGATCAGTGAAACACTCAGAAACGCATCTCTCCTGGTTTTTTTTTTTTTTTGGTTTTTTTCTTCACTAAAATATTCATATTTAAAGTGAAAAGATTGTGACACGCTGAAAGTATATGAACCTGTCAGCACACTAGACAAAGTTTAGTTTCTGATTTTGAGATATCAGTCGGTGGTGTTTTTTTCCCCTCCCTCTCTCTCTCTCTCTCTCTCTCTCTCTCTCTCTCTTTCAAAATGCTGTTGCTATCCTTTTATGGTGTTTCCCTTTGTATGTACACTTGTGTCACATATGTGTTCAGCGATGGTTGTTTCATAGGCTCTAATTATAGCATATAAGAGGATAATGCTTTCAGTTCCTCTCATTGATTTTGACTATCCTAGCTATTTATGGCTGCGATACACAGTATTATCCTTTTTTATTTGTATTGTTGCCCTGAACCCCCAGCCTGAAAGCATTCACCTCTTAGTCTGCGGGTAGCATATTCAGCAGGGGCCTGCCCTGATTTACCCTCATATCCCTACAATAACCGCATGATTGCATACCGGCTGCTATTGAAAAACTAATTGCAGCTGTGTGTGGTACTCGTTGATGATGAATAGACAGCAATGTGGATAAAATCCATCCTTGTACATTTCTCACTTCATGAGTCCTCGTGGAAAAATTTTGACTGACTTATTTCATGCGTTGTGTGTATTGACATGTCATACCACAGGGAATGGACGCATTCTTACCACATGAATAAACAGTGTCGTTTTACGCATGTGAAATGACCGAGTAATGATCGTTTCAGAGTCCGTCAAAAGTCAAAGTTAAATTCCAAAGTCGAAATTCAAGCTAAAACTGAATCGGTTCTATGCCCTGTAGTATGCTGATAATTCAAACAGATATATGTTCACATCTGGATTTTCCCTTTCACCATTTAACAGGATTAGAAAAGGCTGTATGCATATGAGGTCAATTCCAAAATTTTATCACATAATAAAATTACTTTATTATCTACAGGGCATTCTCGGTACTGCTGTTACACATTAGTTATTCAATGTAAATTCTCTGAGACTGATAAATGACGTTATTTACATATGCAGTATCTCTGTCTCTCTCTCTCTCTCTTAAGCTCTGTGTGTGTGTGGGTGCGCGTGCGCGCAGTACTATCTATTTAGCGCCGGGACACCATGAATAGCGCAGTTTGCGTAAGAAAATACGACCGAGGAAAAAGGGGGGGAAAAAAGAATCTTTTGAATGATAATTCCAAAAGAAAGTACAAGCCTTCAGAGATGTTTTTGTCTATGGATGGTGGTTTCTTTCAGACCGGTCTATGCTTTCCGTTGCACGGAGGGTGCTCATACGTTTAGTCCAAACGATTATAGAATTTTTTTTTGGTTGACAATGGAATCATCTTCATCTTCATCTTTGTCTACCTCTTCATTTCCTGGAATCCCCGCTGTGAGTCTGAGAGATGAGGTGACATGACATGTCAGATGTATTACGGGGGGGGGGGGTGGGTTTGAAGCCCTTCTCCACAGAGACGTGACATTTCTTTATATTTTCCTCTGTGGAACAGGTGACACACTTCGGCTGGGTACCTCCAGCCTGTCTAATGTTGTGTCACACTTGGTCTGACTATCAATCAAACCAGACTGCTTATATGCACATGAGAATGAGGTCCTTTTTTGAATTTTACTTCTCTCTCTCTCTCTCTCCGTCCCTCTCTGTCTAATTTTTTTTTGGGGAGGGGGGGTTGTAGTATATTCCTCTTCATCTTCTTCCTCATCTTCTTCAAGCCAATTCAGTCCAATCTTGATTCAGTCCTGACCCTTATTCTGTGCAGCTGTGGTTCCACATCTGTAATACAAGTCCAAAACTGTGTGGAGGCACAAACATACCGCTGATACGCCATGTCATGTATCACCAAGACATTTAGTCTCAGCCATTTTACAGCCATTCTACTCCTGACCATTTCCAGATATTTTCCATCTCAGGTATGACCCACTCAGCTGTTCTCTCAAGCGCTGTGGCCGAGAATCGAATTTTGATGGAGCTTCTCGGAAACCCATACATTACAAAAGCCCACTTTCACCTTTGTAGTCAGCCCCCCTGACTGAGCTCCAAAAAAAAAAAAGAACAGTCTTGCTTCCTTGCCCCATATAAGAGTTATAGCACAGCTTTTACACTAGCACATTTCAGGCCCCCTACAGTATTGCACTGCTATCTGGAAGCACTATGATGAAGAGGCAGACTTCCTTCTGATTAATGTGCTTAAACATGCATGCACCCAACCCGTCCCTTTGCTCCTGCTAGAGAGAGAGAGAGAGAGAGAGAGAGAGAGAGAGTAAAGAGCCCGGAGGTTGTTTTCTCTATGTCTGTACTGTCTCTCTCTCTTTGCATAACAAAGATCTCATTTCGACTACAGGGAACATAGTTACATTTGATGTTCCTGGATTAGCGCTTACGCTAGTATCCCTGCTGGTATCTGATAGGGAGTGCCCAGTTTAATAGGACGTGTAAAAAAAAAGTTGTGCTGGAGAGAGAACAGAGCCGACATCGATCGGCGTGTCCGCCAGAGCTGATCAAGCTGTTTTTCAACGTGCATGGCACGGGTTTTACGCAGTTCAGCACGCGTTGCTGGAAAAACGTTGAAGATCTGTGGTTTCCTCAGCTATAGCATGAATACCGCCTTTCCTTTTTTAGCCTCTCTTAATATTAGCGTGCTGTAGACAATTGCTATGCAGGCTGGCAATACAGTACAGTTACTCTCAGCAAACACCCCATGCGGCTTCTGATATCACCACGTGGGATGCAAATTAACAATTTCATTAACACAACCGGAACTTTACAGTCGCGAAATGGAAAATTGAAATCTAGCATTTCCGAACGACTCGTGCTCCGAGAAGGACAAATCATAACAGACTTGGAAATGATTTTGCCACCCCCTGTTCCATAATGACTTTGGTAACTTGGAGCGTGCGACAGATTTTCCACAGAGGGGGCTCGCTGAAAGAACTTGACACATCCACTGTGTCCTAGTAGGGCGCAGGCACAACTTCAAAAACGTCTTGTTACGCGGCAAATTCGCTCCATTTTAGATAAGGCCAATTTATTCACCGTTCTTTTGGCCTTGTTTCAGTCACAGGACTTAAATACCCCCCCCCCCCCCCCCCCCCCCCCCCCCCCAAAAGAGATGACTGCGATCAATTATACATTTTTCCCTATCGTCAGTAGTTTTCCATATGCTGTAGAAAACACATGTATGAATTACAGTGGGGTAACTCATACATGTTATATTTGTTACATAAGGCTGGTTGAGATAGTAAGGTTACAATAACTCAAACTAAACGGGTCACCATCCTAGCTGGTTGGTGGCAGTCCACATCAAAGCAAATCCTAAGACAACCAAATCTCTCTTCTTTTTAAAATGATAGTGAGCCTTCAGTCTTATATTCTGTGCTGTTTGTGTATCTTATGTTTAGAGCAGGCAACCAAATCATGAAATGAAAATTCCTAATATGTTAAACAGTCAAACGTATTTTTATTGTAGTTATTTTTAAGTTTTCCTCACATGTGGATGTTTCACCAGCTTTCAGCAGAGGTGTCTGTGACCTCTGCCAGAGACTGTGAAAATCTCTTTTTTTTTTTCAGTATGTTTTCTTGGATTGTGGCATATTTTGGCTAATGTTCCTTTAACTTGGAACCCAACTGCTGAGTTGTTCATTCACAAATCACAGACATTCAAACTGTCATTGGTTCGGTAGCCCGTCGTCTGCTCCTTTCATGTGTGCTCAGGAATGTCATTTTTACTGATTCAGTGTAGCACCCCGCACCGTTGGCCAGGAAAGCTGTCTTTTCCTCATCTGTCACAACCAGCCCCAAGTGGATCGAAACCGGAGGAAGGCGCCAAATGCTCCCCGTCTAAAGATAATGGTTTCTTAAATACTGGACCACATTTTGCTTCAGCCCTCTTGGCAGTTTAATGTATTACTCTGTCTTCCCTGTGATTGCTTGTGGATTAAAAAAAAAAAAGAAAAAAGAAAAGAAAAACACAAAAAGAACACTCAGAGACGAGGAAAGGACTCGACATAAAAGCCGACGGAAAAAAAAAAAAAAAAAATTTGTTTGTAACTGTCTTTGTGAAGTAAAGTGAATTAGCTCTTTCAATTTCCCATCGTTTGGCTGTCTCTGGCAAGCTAATGTTAAATGGAAGTTTTAATCTGGTCAGGTCAATGAAAATTACTTTTCCATTTTTTAATTTGAGCTGATTTGAAATTTTGCGCCATTCATCACCAAGTGAGTGCCAGAGACTCCTGAATTACAGGTGAACTTGCAACGGTAGAGGTGCCCGGGTTAATCGGATTTCCCATTTCAGCAATGCCGATGACAAAAAGATGTTATGTATTAACATAACGATTGTATTCTACATGTATGCATTCTACATATTCAATTAATGGGTAAAAAATGTTCATTTGCTGAATGGTGCCAATTAGCAGTTACAATTCAATGTCATTCTGAATTAGGAACAGCCGACACTAGTTTGGTCATGTAGACTCCTTCCAAGGATCGCACTAATAGACACAGAAGCACAAAACGTCTGATTTCCCTTGCCTCTACTCTACTGCCCGTGAATATAATGGATTTTTGTCTGAGATAACAAAAAAAAGGGAGACAACACAAAAACACTCAGTGCTTTGTTCTGCAGCTATAGACCTCTCTGTAGTCCTCAGAGATAACCCCTCTTCTGTCATGCCAAGAGAAAAGCTCATTCAAAGAGAATAGAGATGACTAAAAAAAAAAACTCTCACCCAACACAGACGACTTATCTGATTAATTTGATCAACAGCTGATTTTCTTGTTCACTTGAAAAGACTCCCACAAAGAACTGGTGTTGGGAGAGAGAGATAGAGAGAGACAGAGAGAGAGAGAGAGAGAGAGAGAGAGTAGTATAACTGATCCTTCACCTTAATGTTTACATACCTGGCCCTGGATTACAGTGTTCAGAAATGTTTTAAAACTGAATAAACAGTAACATGAGTAATACTGACAGCATGTTGCTTTTATTGATAACCATAACTGTCAATGTATATTTGCTTATTTACCTCACAGTCATCGTTTTGTCAGCTGTTAACCAGACTCAGGGATTTCTTTTATTTTTTATTTTCATTTTTATCTTTGTTTCTATTAGATCATTTTGTGGGCGTATGTCAGGCTTTGATTCTCTTTTGAAAAGTGCCACTAGACAAAGTTCACTTCTTTTTTTTTTGTTTTTAATCCAGAAGAAAAGGGTCCGGAAAGCTTTGGATTGCTAAGGGCTGTTTAAAAGCCATTAAACAGAAAGAAGTCCCGGCAAGTCTCTTGAGCCTTGTCACAAACTGAGTCACCTCGGCATTAATTATACCATGGGAAACCAATAAATGTGACGACCTCGATAGTTACAGCTGGCTTGGCTCCTAAACCGGGGGTCTCCAGCGGTAATGAAAGAAAGCCACTATCTGTGCTCAGCTTTTGTGCCTTAAATCGTGAAGGTGCTTGATTAAACAACATGCCAGACGGCTAAGCTCTCAGGGTGGTTTCACGTTTGGCCAACTAATTACACACTCCTCTGACTGCTTCAAGGTCTAGGCTTACTACGGAACTAAGTGTGACGGAACCGAACCGTGCCGGCCGTGAATTTCGGAAATCGTAGTTACGGCATAGAGGCTGTTTAATACATGCGTACACACACACACACACAAAAAAAATACATAATTCAGAATTGCAACACCGTTGATTTTTTTTGTTTGCATGTTCTCCCCGTGTCTGCGTGGGTTTTCTCCGGTTTCCTCCCACAGTCCAAGAACATGCAGGTTAGGTGAATTGGAGGCGCCAAATGAGCGCTGGGATAGGCTCCAGCACCCCCCACGACCCTGATTAGGACAAGCGGCTTAGATAATGAGTGAGTGAGAGCGAGGTTATGCGTTTCAAAGTTCATAGCAAGATCCAAAAGAAAACCATAAAAGAGACCTTCAGCTCAGTTTCCTGCATGCCTTTAAACAAACTTCAAATTTTTTTTTTCTTCTAAGTCATTTCTGTCAGGGGGAGGGGGAGGGATGCTGGACACACCAGCTCCTGCGAAAAGTGTATAAAACTGTAAGCTTCTCCTCAAATATTGACGTCAGCCCCTCTCACAACCAGTCCACTAATGGCAATAGTTCCACCGACAAAATCCCAGGTTACAGTATACTGTCCATCTCTCCATCCCTCTCTCTCTCTCTCTCTCTCTCTCTCTCCCTCTTTTTTCCCCTTGTCATGGCCATAATCCACACCATCTAAGTCATGTGGCCCTGTACTGCTTATCTCTGATCCCACACACTCTGCACTGTCTGTGAGGTTCCCCTCCAATGAACAGGGAGCCAGGGCAGTCTCCAGAGGCCCCGGTGACAGGAGTGAGTACACAGGGGTGCGGAGGCCAGAGAGCAGAAGAGTGATCTCCTCTCTCCTCCTACTCCTCCTTCGTGCTCGCGGCCTCTCGGCTCTCTTACGCCCCAGGGCTCCTGAGAAAGAGCAGGAGAGATGTTCCTGTGGAGAAGTCTCCTTTTACCCACTCCACTGAAAGCAATGATACATTTCAACCGTGAAATAGATAACACTACACAGCCTAATGCCGCGCTTGAAAAGGAATGAGTCAGTTTCTGGTGCGAATGTTATATTACGAATTCATTCGCATTTGTTCTTTGCGTAAATGAAAGCACAAGCGTAGGAATTATACACATGCATGGTGTGACATTAAACAGAGATTAGTCACGTACGTTGTCTTTGTCTTATTGTAATATGTCTATAAAACTGTGGTGAGATGTTCAAAGGCACACTGGGTTAATAAATCTCTCAAAAGACACAAAGGAGTTAGTTCTCAACGTGTTATCTCGCATGCAACCGGTAGGAAACATCGCAAAGCATCCGTTACCATCCCTCTTGTGTGTGTGTGTGTGTGTGTTTTTATTTCTTTTCTCTTTTTGTCAGCACACAAGACAAACCTGATCTATCAAAGCACAGACTCATTCATTTCAATTCATTTAAAAACAAATTAAACAGGGATGCTTGATCAGCTCACACATATTTTGACATTATATAATACATTATTCAGTGTAAAATAAATTATCCATTATCAGATGTGAATTAGAACATTTTACTTCGAGTTGCAGTATATCAGCGTTCTAATTTGAGACGAACAGCCGATTTGACGTGTTGCATTTGTTTTTGCAGGCTTTCACCGGAAACTCGAACACGGAGAGCGTTGTTCGTCATGATCTGCAGCACGCCGTTGTGGCCCAGTTCTTCCGGATCATTCCTTTGGACTGGAGCGAGGAGGGTCGGATTGGTCTTAGAATGGAAGTCTACGGCTGCCCATACTGTGAGTTTCTTACACAATTTGCCCATTCGGCCTAAAATAACACAGCGCTTGATTCACTGTTCCCATTAGCAGTGCTGAAAAATTCAACATTTAACAACAGTTACACAGCTAGATATGGGAAAACTGCTCCCATGTCTCTTATATCGGGGAAGTTGAGAGATCATAACCAGCATGAGATGTCATGTCTTTTCCATAACAGAATTTACTATTTATAATAGTTCAACCCTTGAGGAATTAATTATTGAAATAGCCCTATAGCAGCCATGTTCTTCTCATGGCACATTTTGAAGTAGATGACATAGCTGTTTTTTTTTTTGTTGTTGTTGTTGTTTTTAATTTGCTGGGACTTTGCATGTTTAAATAACAGGACTAGAAACATTTATTAATAATGTTGATGAAACTTCTTACATCATCACGAGATGCGCTCCAGGTGCATGACAAAAGAAAAAAAAACAAGTAAACAGAAAAGAGAGGGAAAGAAAGAAAGTTATGAATAGGCTTGGCACACCTGTATTCATTTTCTGATAGAGCTCGAAACTTGCCTTGCATTCATTTTGGAATACTGGCATCTGGAAATTTCATTGAGGATGAAATTACATACATGCACCATCAGCGAACGCAATGTTTACTCCAAGGGAATTAAAGCCCCGGACAAAATTCATCACCGTCGTCTTATCGGGTGTCGTAAAATTGATCATGATACCAAATTTCAATTATCTCGGGGGTAGATGAATCCTTTTTTACGACACACGTAACCATTCATCATGCATTCCGCGTTCCACTCGAGAACGTAGGCGCGGAATCTATGCACGACAGTTTGTAAATGTTCATCCAAAAAGCCTTATATCTCTTACATGAAACCCAGAATTGCGGACATGCATTCTACCATTGTGCGGCCCCCTTGAAATAACAATATGGTGAAAGTATAACTGACTGTGGGCCTTTGAGATGTGTTTATGGCAGATATGAATGAAGCTTGGATGCCTCAGATATAGATCATCCCTGAAACTCCTCTACCTCCTATTGAAAAGCGTAGGTTTGTGCGACTGATTTTTGTCAGAATGTGTCTTATCCTTATTCGCTCAGTTGGACTGAATGCCTTCATATTCCACCCGTCCTCACAAACAGCCGATCGGTGACATTGATAAAGATGGACAGCCGCCTCAAAATGGATTATAGAATTTGCCACAAACCTTTTTTTTTTTCCAATCCCCCCCCCCCTCCCTTCCTTCATATCTCATACCAACAAAAATACATTTTCTTAGGGAGGAGAATGTGTTTGTCCTCTCTCTCTTTCTCTCTCTCTCCCTCTCCCTCTCTGTCTCTCTCTCCCCTCTCTCTAGCCCAGGAAGTGTAACTGCTGAGTTAAAATAAAAAAAGATGTGTATTATAGCAGTACAGATATTCTTCCTATCGGGCAGTGAAAAGGTGGGAATAATGGCAGGGAGATAAGCAGCCAGTTGGAGGATGAAGACTAGAATGAGAATGAATCCGCTGGTCTGACCTTGTTGATAGGCCAAAATGGATGAAAGCGTCAGTGATGAGGGTGAAGAGAAAAAAAGCCACATGGGGAAAGAGGCGGACGAACACATCACGAGAGACCTGTGTGATGCACGTAAACACGCAGTCACGCATTACCAACAGTAATCAGTCTACCACAGCAGGCACACACTTTGAGAATTGAATTAGTCTCCTATGTAGTGAGTGCAGTGGATTCGCACTCATAGCCACATGTTCTTTGCCCCTTCTTAGCAGTAAAAAAAAAAAAAAAAAAAAAAATGCTTATGATAATTGATTGCCTTTGGCAATGACAGGGCTCTTAGTCGCTGTTCAGAGTTATTATTGGCCTTTTATCCTGTCAATCAGAGTGCTAATGGTACATGATAATTGTAACATGCATTGCACATGTTTCCTGAATACAAATAATGCTCAGTGTCAAGACTGGTCATGAGCAATGCATGACTGGTCTCTAAACTGGTTTTACATAGTATGTTTTTCATAGATGTTCTAGGTTAACTACAGACCAAAATTATTATTTTTCGTGCAAAGTATCAATGCGCTTGACTGTGTTACAATTATTGTGCCACGATGTTTCGGTACATAGAGAGCGTTGGGTATTCTGGTATTTGTTCTCAGTCTTCAGGAAATCATTCTCAAAATACATCGAAATATCAGTACTTTGAATAGTACTTTGTTTTTTTGTTTTTTTTCTAGAGTCAGTACAAAGCTGACAATGCGCCGGCTCGACTCGTATTGTTAATTCTTTCTTCAAATGCGTGGAGATGTTTTCTGGGGTTTTTTTTTTCTCCCCTGATCTCTAAAATGTTCATTATTCCCAGAGAGCAATATCAGTGGTGCATCTTCAGATCCATCTCATAACACAAGCACACCATGACATTTAGCCCTTAATAACAAAATAAAACACATTACCATCAAAGAGAGAAGCGGGGCATCGGCGGCTTAAAATTTCCATTACCGCAAACTGAAAAGTGCATCAAACTTCCTATCCGACTATTACATGTACTCCTCAGTGTTTATTTGTTAAGAGTGAAATACATTAATGAGTGGCACCTCTCGTCTGAGTGACTGCAGCTGTGATATTCCCCACTGAGAGATTAACACAATCATTTACATTTTGATGAAGCACAGCTCAAGGTAAATTACTTATTGTGAGTGAGGCAGGGAAAAATCTGAAACCGACACACTGACACCCCCACCTTTACTGTTATCTATCTATCTATCTATCTATCTATCTATCTATCTATCTATCTATCTATCTATCTATCTATCTATCTATCTGTCTGTCTCTCAATGGACAGACAGACAGACAGAGACAAAGACTGTCTACTCCCAGTCACTGTGCAGTAGTGGATCCATAAACAGTTTTAGGAAATTGTGGTGATGATGTCAGTTGCTGAATGCTGGTCACAGCTGGCACTGGGATCTGTGTATAATGCGCTTTAAGCTTAGATGCCCACGACGCATCCATGTGAAAGGAAGTCTCATAGATAAGTGTTTGCATTCCAAACTTTCAGCAGCTGGTATCACTCTGGATTCAGACAGGGGGTCAAAAAAAAAATCCGACTTCCACTGTACAATAAGCAGAGAAGGTTTTCTCACCTGGTGGGGGTCAGGTGTAATTTTCTGCCTGCGTGCTGTAGTTTATCATGAGATTCCAGCTGTACTTTATCTGGGAAGGGAAGCACGCTTTGGCAAGAGCAATCTGGTACACCGTCAGTCTACTCATCATTTACCTAAAACGAGCATGACACTCAGTCGCCTCTAAACTCTTATCTCTCCCTCTCTTTCTCTCTTTTTCACCTTTCTCTATCCCTGCTCCCCCCCCCCCCCCTCTCTGTTGCTCTCCACAGGGGCAGATGTGATTTATTTTGATGGTCAGGGGGTGATTCCGTACCGTTTCAAAATGAAGAAGATGAAGATCCTGAAGGACGTGATCGCGCTGAAGTTCAAGACATCGGAGAGCGAGGGGGTGATCCTGCACGGGGAGGGTCAGCAGGGTGACTACATCACCCTGGAGCTGAGACGAGCCCGCCTGCTCCTGCAGATAAACCTGGGTATGGCCCGCCGCTGATCAGTCCTCATTAGGCAATTTATTGGCATGTGTGTCAGAGAGAGGGGGCTCGATGAGTTAGCCAGATGCAGAGTGCCCACAGGGGCCGTGAGAGACGGTGACCTGCATATGAATGTCTCTGTCTGGAGCTCAGTTAGAGAGCACTGAATCACTTCTATCTTTATCAAAAGCCCTGCCCCCCCCCCCCCTCCAGTTTTACCCACTCTTTTCCCCCTCTGTAATGGCAAAATGAATTATCTTTGTGAAGTGACACATTTCAGCATCATGTTGCTTATTTGTAATTGTATACATAATTAAAATTTGTTTTGTTTTCTTTTTGTTTATTTGTTTTGTTTTGTTTTGTTTCTCTGTCATAAACTGGAATGCTTTGTTTTGTTTTTTGTTTCTCTGTCATAAACTGGAATACCTCTGATTTATATTTTCACACAAGGATTAATATTGTTGATGTATATGAATGCTGCAATTTTTAGGACTTTTAATTTTTGAAAAAGGATCAATATCGTTGATACAATAGAACACTGAAATTTGGAGTACTTTTATTTTCACAAAGGGATTAATATTGCTTTTGATGGTATAATAGAGTAGCGTTTCTCAATCTCCGGGCCGCGGACCGGCGCCGGCCCCGCCCCGCTGCGAGGAAACTGCCAGCCCCAAGTCTCCCTGACTGAACTTTCTGCTTTGAAAATGTTAAATGTTCCTGCCCGCAAGAACTTGCTTAACATTCTAGAATCTTGAATAAAATGTTATTATTTTCACTTGGCGAGTGACAGAAGCACCAAGCATAATTTGACTGGCGCAGCGGCAGGGGTCTGCGGACCGGCAGTCTCCTCCTCGTGGGCCAACGCGTCGTAGTTCAAGAAGGGCTGTGATAGAGCTCTCCTAAGGACTTGTATTTTCACACAAGAATGACAAACGTACAGCTTTCCATCTTACCGTAGGTTACAGTCACATCTCCCTATGTTTTTTTGGAGTGCTTCTGAAGTATAGTGTTTTCTGTTGTTCAAACTGCAGGTAGTAATCAGTACGGTTCTATCCTCGGACATACGTCAGTCACAAGCGGCAGCCTGCTAGATGACAACCACTGGCACTCTGTGGTGATTGAAAGGTACAGGAGAAATGTCAACTTCACCCTGGACCAACACACGCAGCACTTCCGCACCAACGGAGAATTCGACCATCTTGACCTTGACTACGAGGTAAAAAAAAAAACAAACGAAAAAAGAGAGATATTCATCCGTGGTGTTCTCAGCGGGTCCACTGGGTTATTTCTGAAAACAGTGGAGTGAGTTTTATCGATCCAGATTTTCATGATAAAAAAACTTCCAAAATCCAGAGCCTTGCCTAAGAATGTTTTACACCAAGTGGATAACCATAAACAGAGCGTGGGCGATATTAATATCACCGCATCAGTATTCAATTCGCCAGTTTGGAGCGTAGTTAAAATCTATTAGCTAATAAATTCCCCTTTTACATTTTTTTTTCTTCCTCAGATCCAAGATCTTGTGTTTTGTCTTAGTATCAGAGTAGTGAGAGGTACTCTACACTGCCAACGAAATCCTGAGATATTTCAGCTGGTTCTCAAACTCTCAACAACGCAAGCTATGAGAGCAATGCTTTCAGTCGCTCCTGTAAAAGGTTCCCTGTCTCTTGCCCTCCCACACAGCACATCTGAAATAGATTTGCACTAATTAGCTTATAAGTCTCCAAAGGGTGCCGAGTTCCATTCTCACTGCAGCCCTTACCAACGGGAGCTCCAGACACATCAGAAAGCCATGATGTCATGTCTGGGTGGTAATTTTTCAGTGAGACATGCACACATACATATACATGCAGATGTACGTATATGTATGCCTGTGTGTGTGTGTTTGTGTGTGTATACATGCACACACGCAGTGATAATCTTTTTTTTTTTTTTCTCCCTCTCTCTTGTGTCAGTCTTTATGACTGATACCACAGGAAATTGCATTTGCCTGTTAACCACAGTACCAAATCCATGCTAATTATGTTTTGCAGAATGTTAACATGATCAAAGAGTAATAATACATATTAATGTTCTTTTCAGTGGGATGTATAGAAAATTGATTTTCAGCTTTGAGCAGAATCTTATACCAACGCGCGCAGTTCTTACACACTTGCTCGTTCTTTGAATGAGATTCTAATACCTTCAATAGAAGCATTTCAGTGGCCCTGGTTACATCCAAAGGTGGTAAGACAAATGGACTCCAATTAAAACAACACTACCTAATTAATTGACCTGAAAAGCACTGGATCTAAAGCTGAAGCAGTGATTTCCGTTGGCAACGAGCCCATCCGCTGGATCACTAATGTTAAATATGATGTCTCCTCCAGTGTTCACAAAAGGGGCTCTGTCAGACACCTCCCATTGATTAGTTGGTACTAACGTGTCGGAAACCGAATATTTAATACGCATCTGTGATGGGACATTACAGTTGTCATCCAGCCATACAAAAGGACTTTTTCGTCTGTGAAATCGTGGTTTTGATCTGCGCTAGCCTCAGTCTTTGTTTGGAAAAATGACAATGTTACGGAGGAGGACTGCGGACTGTCACGTATGATTTGGCTAAAATTTACAAATCAAGTTTAGAGGACGCACAGTTGTAGCACCAGGAAACAGTAGGTCTCGAGAGAACTTTAGCGCCAGACTAATGATAGAAAGTTGTAAAATATTACACACACACGTCATGTTCCAAGGTTGTAATGTTACACCTGAAATTATATAATTTAATCATTTGATAGCAGCTGCTGAGGTACAAGAGAACACATCAGCCCACTCTTATGACTCCCAGCCCTTAGAGAAATATGTAAATGAAACCTTGGCTTAAACTATGGAACAAGAAAAGACGGGAGAGCAAAACCACCGCTGCTGTCAGAGAGTTTTCTGTTTCTGTTTTCAGTCTAAAAATTGGTTGTGCTTCTTTTTTCTGTAGCTCAGCTTCGGAGGAATGCCTTACTCCGGGAAACCGGTCTCGGGAGGCAGAAGAAACTTCAAAGGTTGCATGGAGAGCATCAACTACAACGGAGACAATATAACTGACCTGGCCAGGAGAAAGAAACTGGACACGTCTAGCTTTGTGAGTTCTATTTGGTTTAAATGGCAGCTGTTTCTGTTTTTCATGTTGCATTTTCCATTTTAGAAAGTTATGCCTGTCTTCTTTTTTTGGGGGGGGGGGGGGGGGGGTCGAAAAAAAATGTTGCTATGGGGTTTTGGAAGAAGAGTTTGAAAAACATGAGGGGGAAAAAAAAAAACACATCAGTGTTACAGCCATGAGGCAAATCATGTTGGGTCTGTAGGTGAGCCAGACTGTTTAGCCCTCAGTCCAAACTACATCCTTCATAACTCACCAAGTTTCCCATTGACTGATCAAAAGACTAATCAGATAGATGTAGTTGCCCGAGCATGATGTTTTTCCTGTAAATGTTATTACTTTGGTGGCTATGGTATAATCACGTTTGCCCTCTGAAAGCTGTCAATAATTTATTTGCAGCACATTTGATGAATATGCTAATGTAACCCAGTCGTCAGAGCATTGCCACTGACTGGAAATATATCCCGTTGCATTTGAAGTGGGTTTAGCATTTGGTTATAAATGAACGAAATCATATTTGACACCAGTAGGCATTGCTGCAATGCAGAATTAGTATCTGTTGTGGAAGAGGCAGAATCTGCAATTGGTTCGTTGGTGGTTGATTTCATGCTTTAGCTTTAGTGATTAAATTAAGTAAGTTTATCTCTGAAATATCCAGTAACTTATAACAGAGGTTCAAAAGTGAAGTGCATCATTTCACCTGAACTTCTTTTTGTTTCTATATGAAACTGAGATGATAGTAATAGCACATCTGCTGGAAGACTGTGTCCTGGAAAGCGAACATGTAAAGTTCAAATAGACTGTGAATGAATTTAGTAATGATTCATCTGCCTTTTGTTTTTTTTCATTTTCTGAATGGCTTGCTTGTGGGTTTTCCATGTGTACACAATCAGTCCGTTGCGTGAAGTGAAAAGGAAAAACCATCTGAAACTTTTTTTTTTTTTAATTGAACTCAGCAAGCACTGTCAGACAGCTGAAGGGACAAAAGCTCTGTAGTTGTCTGTCTCAATAATGGAGGAAAAAAACCCTTAAGTTTTCTCCTCTAGCAATTTGACATGCCCTCTTTGTTTCTGAACATGGCTGAGCCCTTGCGGTGTTCAGTCATATATTCAGAAACAAGAAAAAAACAGCAGATGTTTTAGCCAGGAACAGCAAGAAGTGTGAATATGGTGAAGTGTTTTATTAGCAAGTGCTGAGAAAATGCCAGAGTCTTTTTTTTTCCATTTCATTGTGATGAGTTTGATTAGGTTTTTTTTATATTTGCTGTGTGTTCAAGGCCCAGAATTAGCATTTAGAGGTACATGAGCCTATGAAAAAGTTATGAATAAAGACGGCCATGCTTGCCTCCAAGTAGCCCTGTTTTAACTTCAAGATACACATAACCATGCTGCAGTTAAAACATGCTCGATCTAGACATCCAAAATGACTTTTCCTCAAGCCTCTGATCCAAATGGCAGGCTTTATAACTCGATAAACGTGCAAAGCAACACAAATTACAATTTTTTTTTTTTCTGGCCACTCTGAACTGTTGGTTCTAATCTTTTCATGTTGAGGTTAAATGATATGTTTTTTCATTATTTGATAGTATAAAAAAATTCTTGATTGAACCTTGTAATTTTCCAAAGAATTAAGACTTAAGATTTTGGGAGTGTCAGTCATTGTGGCCAATGACAGTAATCAATGGCATGTTTCAAGGGGTTTCACATGCACCATAAGAAGTCAAGGTTTTCCCCAGATCTGCAGATTATCCACAGCACTATGTAGTCAACGATGATTAAACAAAAAAGCTTCCCCAATCACAGACCTAGTCAGCTGAATAATACACGTCTGTATTGTCTTTTAACACTAGACACATGTGAATTGTGCAGAATCCTTTGAATGAGGTAACTTCTCAAAGTCTTGAAAGCCTAAAAGTAGACAGTCCTGTTAGTTGATCTGTGAAAATGTGCACAGTAAAGGCTTTAGTTACTGTAAGTGCATGGTGTTATTAAGTGTTTTGGGTAGAAACTGCATATTAGATGTTGTAACCATCGGTCCTCTATTTACTGGCTGAAGAACATAACTGGTCTGAGATCATGTGGTTTGATAATATTGAAATACACTTTCTATTCTGTAATGTGGATGTGTGAACCAATGGATACGCGTTCGAGTCATGAAGATAATTAATAAACTGAAATAGCCTCACGTATCAAGATGCAATAAAGTCGAATTTGAATTTGCACCTGTACTCATTTTCATTTCATTTTCTTTTTTTTTTTTTTTTCAGCGTAACCTTACATTTTCCTGCGTGGAGTCGCACACATTCCCTGTGTTCTTCAACGCCACCAGCTTCCTGCAGCTGCCAGGGCGGAGAGAACACAACATGGTCTCTGTCGGGTTCCAGTTCCGCACGTGGAACCCCAGTGGCCTTCTGCTTTTCAGTGCCTTGGCCGACGGAATGCTGGAACTGACCCTGACCGAGGGAAAGGTCAGAGCCCACATCAACATCACTCAGCAGAGGAACATGCACATAGACATATCATCAGGTAGGCCTGGGTTTGACTCCCTATACAGACCGTTTAACTACTGTGTGCACTGTGATAACTGAGACATGACGTGTTACAGAGACATGTCAATAGTGTTTTTTCCTCTTTCTTTTTCTTCACTCTATTACAGTTGTTTTATTGCCTGGGATCAAACAGTAGTTATGAAATAAATACAAATATACCTTGAGCTTTGTTTCCTGTTGGAGGTTTTGTGTAGGCTGGCCACCCACCTCTTTTATCCAGCTACTATATTCTAATATCTTAACCGAGGAACAGCGATGTGTGTGTTTATACGTAGTTCAATGAGTTCAATGCAAGGCGTTTCCCATGGTTCTCAAGCTTTTGAAATGCCTTCTCTTGTATGAGGGAGAATTGATCCAGAAGGGAGCCTCACACATTCACCATGCATTGTCTATGTCCCTATTCTAATGGGCCATTAAGAAAAAGACTACATACTTTCATGCTGTTAACCTTAAGGCTAATTGGGCCATAGCTGTTTAAAATCTTTTATCAGTCACAGGGAAAGCAAATTGACTCCCAACCAAACTGCACCGTAATTATACCAGGTAATGGTGAGGGATTCCCCTGTATGTAAAATGTTCACTGACGACTGTGATTTAGTATATGGTTTCCAAGCTATCCCTTTTAAGTCTTCTAGAACTCCAGCGGGTTGTGCTGTGATATGGTATCTTTGTGATATATGCTCTGTATTGGGTCAAACATTAACAAAACACGCCCCATCGTCCATTGTCAGACGGCAGATTCATCCTTGCTGTAAACTGCGTGGAGCTGATTTTAGTGCACGGGGGATGGACAGCGTGAAAAATATCCAATATCCAATAGTAATCCAGTTAAAACACCTTTGTCAACTGAGTTTGAACTCTCGTGTTGCAGATCAAAAGGGTGAGAAAACATCAATTATTGATTGAAACCTGACCAGTGATTTTGGTCTCTTATGCATCTAATCAAAGGGGTGAAACTCAGAACTTTTCAGTCTGTTTATGCAGGTCTGTCACACCCCTTCAGCCTTATTACTGATTCATAGAGCTCGGTTTTTCTCCACAGCTATAGACTTTGACTGAATTTGACCCTATATCGCCCATACTAATGGTAAGCATGATATGGTTTTAGTTGCCTAGATTTGTTGTAAAAAAAAAAGGGGAGGGGGCAGTGCTTTTCACTAATCTGACAGTCTTGATTGCAAATATAAAGGTTTCTAGGACATCTAGGTGTTTGTTTTTATAATATCTTCAAACTATGTTCATTATGGGCTTCAAAGAGGACATTTGTATTTTGAATTTTGATTTCTTTAA